>NC_057806.1:240560456-240850086 GCF_018294505.1 Triticum aestivum
TGGCGGCAGCAGCGCGGAGGGCGTGCGGCGACGGCGGCGGGTGGCGGCGGCGGCGTCGACGCGGAGGACGCGCGGCGGTGGCGGCTAGGGTTAGGTCCACCGACCTGTGATAGATACCATGTAGAATATGAAATATAGACTGTGCAAACACAATGTATTGATCGGTGCACCAGACATGTATATATGAGTACAGAGAGGGGCCACAACCTCGACTATACAAAGAAAACAGGAGGTGGGCTCAATACATAATATACTCAACAGTGTCTTTCTAGGTTGTGCTCAACCAAACATTGCTTATAGTTTTCAGTACAGTACTTAAATATGAAGTACATGATATGCATGTTGTACTATATTGAAATCTCATGATGCAGCATTTTTTGAAAATATGTTTCCTATGGAAGATATGTATAGCACCACTAGCATTTCTTTTGAGATATTTACTACATCTAGTACATCTGCATTTCTTTTGAGATATTTACTAAATCTAGTACATCTGATGATTATTGCACGAACCCACACAAGGAAGTCCTTGAGAAGGATAATGATGTTCTCATGCGAGAAGCAAAAGACAAAGGATTGCAAAATCATTTGATAATGATCTCAGTGCATATATTGTGGATGACATTCCCGAGTCTATTATAGAGGCATATGCAACTCGAGATATAGATGACTGAAAAAATAGTTCATAATGATACAGACTCAATTCTTTCTAACATAACTTGAGAACTAACTGGATGGCCCCGGCACTGAAGCGGTGTGCCGGCCAAGAGAGCCGCATGCGCTTGTTCAATGCCTGAGAGACATGACTGGAGACAACTATCTATCACATTCAGACCACCTGCCCTATCAGGCCACCTGCCGGCATTAAACAGGTGCGACCACCTAGAAACCCACTCTAACGCTCGTATTGAAATAGCCCGCACTTGGCCTGATCGATGACCGCTATTTGTACGTGGCCACACCTGACATGATCCGCACCGTACCATGCCCACTCCTGTTCCTCCTCCATGCACCACCTTCACCATGATCCTGAGCTCTATAGCGATGTGGGAGAGCCTCTCGATGGAGCAGAAGCACGACTTGGCCGGCCTTGCGGCCGACTGGGAGGACCGTCATGTGCGAGAGGTATTGGCCGGCTTGCCAGCGAGATCACTGGAGCTAAGCGACGATGACCCGACAATGGAGGAGGCGTCTGACAATGAGCTGGTCCCCCGCTCGCGCTGGCCCATGTCGGCTCCACCATAGAGCAAGCGCATCACTAGAACCTTGCCCTCCCCGTGCTTCACTGGCTGATAACAAGCGAAATCTATGACGAGTTCACGAGCGCGAAGGCCGCGACAGCCATGCCATGGAGGACTCAAACTTCCTCGACGAGCAGCAGGAGTACTATAAGGCCGCGCGCAGTGCTCGCGCCGGAGTTAGACACGGAGGCGGGATGGTGGTGCAGGCGATTGTGGACGGACACGGCGGCAGCTCCGCGTCGTTCGCACTGGGCGGCAACCACCGCAAGGCTGTCCCATCCACGTCTATCGTGGGCCTCACCTCGACCGACGATATCCAGGCCGTGAACTCTGATGAGGAAGAGTAGAACATGGGAGGCGAGTGTCCATGTCTCATGTGGGTACATCTGTGTCTCATGCTTACTCTTCCTCACCGACCCGCAGCTTCACTTCCCGAAGCTCACGACCGGCGAAGATGTCGAACATGGGAAACAACAAGGACTTGGAACACATACGCCATCATAGATTTAGACTACGTTAAGCTTTAGACGCTTTTGTTTAATGATTTTTTTCCAAAATGACATGAATGTGGTCTGGTTTAATGAAAATCATTAGGTTTAATGGAAATGTCATGAATGTGGTCTAGTTTAATGAAAATCATCAGGTTTGCATGAAATTCGTTTGGTTTGTTCAAATTTGTTTTAAATATGTTCAAACTTTTGAGGTACATAGTTGGATGGCGCCTCTCATACCCATGTCTCTGGATGGATACTGTGTCCATTTTAGGGGTTTGCGTTGGATATGCCCTAAGTGGATGCTCAAAAAGTAGACCCGATGGTACTGTTGATAGGTGGAACGCACGACTTGCGTCCAAGGGCTAAACTCAGAGAGAAGACAAATAATACTTTGACACCTATTCATATGTAGCTATAGACTAACCACCATTTGAGTACTATTTTTTCTGGTTGTCTTTTATGGTCTTATCACTCATTAAATGGACATGAAGACAACTTCCCTACATCAATAGTTAAAGAGAAAATCCACATGGATCAACCCAATAAAAATCTATATGACCTTTTTGAAATTTACATTTTTCTAGAGTCTTTTTGAAAATTACTACTCTCATATCTTGGAACGAGGGACAGAGGATTTCAGAATCGATCGTCCCCCGTGCAAGAAGGTGGAGCGCCTTGCTCACTTTTCTTCCTTCCACTCGAAGAAAGAAAAGGCAATCTCGCCGCTGCCAGGAGTCTCCCCTGCCGCCGCCCCTTGGTGACTCCCCTATACCGGTGATCTTGATCGTCGGTGGTAGTGGTGGTGGTGGTGTGGAGGGGGGTCTCCAGAGCCACGCGTGTGGATGTAACACCCCGAGAATCATGCTACAGTAATCTCCCCCCTAATGGTGACCATGTCATCATGATTATTGAGCAAGTTGCCACTTGCCCAAAAATCAAGTCAAATTCAAATTTTAATTACAAGTCAAATTATTATTTCTTCAAATGGTAAAACAAAAATGTTCGTTGGGTTGTAAATAGTCATTGAGTAATTAGCATGCAGAATCCAACATAAAATGACTTCTTAAATTTGTCCCTAAAAATATTTTAGTGGACTAGCAAGGTTAAATAAACAAACTTAAATTCAAATATAAATTTAGACAGTCTCATTTGGCCTGAAACTTTTTGTGCAACCTTGTAGTGTTGACTAGGATTTATGAGCAAAGTTTTATTGATAATAATAATAATAATTTGCATAATCTAAATGCAAAACAGTGGTGGAAAATAATACAAAGAAGAAAAAGGGAAAATATACTATACCTACTACGGTTCGATGCTCGCCACCGAGGCTCTACAGGAGCAACATGAGATGGATAAGAAGACCCCCCGACCCGATAGACAAACCCTAGCCCTCGCTTATCCCCTCGCTCGTCCTCTCCCTCTCGGTTTGGTTCGCTTCTGAGCTACCGTCGACGCGTCGTTGCCGTCCACGTGGCCACCGGCCTCCCCGGCGACCGAGAGGTTGTCCAGGGACTTCCTCGTCACCGACTCCGTCATCCCTGTGCATCCGTTCGACAGGAGACGCACCGTGCGCTCGGGATCGAGCCGGTCTCTCCACCATGGCCGCAGCATCTCACCGTCGATCTACACCACTGCGCCACCTCGGCCGTCGCAAGCACATCCCCGGCCTTCCTCTCGGTGAGCCGCGCCGATTCCCCTCTTCCCCCGTCGAATCCATAGTTGTATGCCTCCACCATCGCGTGCTCGGATCTCTATGGGAGCTCGTGCTCACCACCACTCCTGCTGTGCTTCCCCGCGCCCATGCGTGCATCGGTCACGTTCTCTGAACACGACCGCCTACGCGTGGCTGCACGCCCCTGGCCTTGCCTTGGCGTGCCGCGGCGCGCCCGTAGCCACCCTTGTCCGCACTCGTTGTACCGCTGCTGCCTGCGTACTGCAGGGCTGCACCGCGGTCTGGCGTGCTTCCTGGCCACAGCCACCCCTGCGCATGTGTCCCGCTCGCCCTGCCTTACTCGCTGGACGCCCCTGGCCGTGCCCACGCGCGCGCTTGCGCAGCCCTGCTTGTTGTCGTAGCCGCCCACTGCCTGTTGTGCCCGTGTGCATCGCGCTCGCTCGCCGGTGCTCTGCTGCTGGCTGCGTGCTGCTTCTGCTGCCTTCCGCTGGCTACTACTGCTGCTACTGTTTTCCTACTACTGTAGTTGCTGCTTTGCTAGCTCCTGCTAAGCTGCTGCTCATAATGGCTGCCGCCGCCGCCGCGCTTTGCTCCTGCCAGTGCTTGCACTACCTTGTTGCTGCTCTAGTTGCTACGTGATGTGTGCGTGCTGTGTGTATGTATGTGTGTTGTGTGTACAGTGCGCGTGCGTGTGCGTGTTGTGTGTGTGAGTGGCTCGGCTGGGCTCTGTCCACTAATAGCCGGCCCTTAAGTTTAATTAGTGTTGGATTAGCTTAGGGGTATTTTAGTGCTAAACTAGTCTAGTAGTAGATGACATGTAGGACCCCATTTAAATAAATTAGATTTACTTAATTGTTTAGATAAATAGTCTATGACATGTGGGTCACACATGCCCTTTTGACTAGTCAAATTGACTTGGTTAATTTGGATTAAACTAAATATAATAAATCCAAAAATGTGAGAAAATACTTAAAACTTTGGAAAATCATAGAAAATGAACTGTAACTCCGATGAAAAAACTTTGTACATGAAAGTTGCTCAGAACAACGAGATGAATCCGAATACGCGGCCCGTTTGTCTGCCACACATCCCTAGCATAGCGAACACGCAACTTTCCCCCTCCGGTTCATCTGTCCGAAAACGTCAAACACCGGGAATATTTTCCCGGATGTTTTCCCCCTTCGCTAGGAGCACCTAATACTATGTAAGGTCACCTCTAGCACCGCGTAATGCCTTGTTATGTTTTGTGATGCTGTATTTGCTCCGTATTTACTGTTTCTTCTCCCTCTTATTCTCCGGTAGACTACGAGACTGACGCTGCTGCTGCCCTGATCGACTACGTTGTTGACGACTCCTCTCTCTTGCCAGAGCAACCAGGCAAGCCCCCCTTGATCACCAGATATCGCCTACTCTCCTCTATACTGCTTGCATTAGAGTAGTGTAGCATGTTACTGCTTTCCATTAATCCTATTCTGATGCATAGCATATCATTGTTGCTACAACTGTTGATACCTTACCTGCAATTCTAAATACTTAGTATAGGATGCTAGATTATCATCAGTGGCCCTACATTCTTGTCAGTCTGTCATGCTATACTATCAGGCCGTGATCACGTCGGGTGTTGATCACGGGTAAATACATACATATATACATACTATATAGGTGGTGACTAAAGTCGGGTCGGCTTGTTGAGTACCCGCAAGTGATTCTGATGTGGGGCCTGAAGGGGCAGGTGGCTCCATCCAGGTAGTGGTGGGCCTGAGTTCCCGACGGTCCCCGACTGTTACTTTGAGGCGGAGCGACAGGGTAGGTTGAGACCACCTAGGAGAGAGGTGGGCCTGGTCCTAGTCGGCGTCCGTGGTTACTTCAAAATAACACGCTTAACGAGATCTGGGTATTTGATCTGAGTCTGGCTACTGGCCTATATGCACTAACCAACTAGGCGGAGACAGTTATGGGCACTCGACGTCATGGTATCAACCGAAGCCTTCGTGACGTCAGCGACTGAGCGGCGTGCATCGGGTTGGACTGGAATGCCTGCTCTTGTACAAGGGAGGCTAGGTCTGCTCATCGGCCGCGTACGCAACGTGCAGGTGTGCAATGGGCGATGGGCCTAGACCCCTGTGCGCATAGGATTTAGACTGGCGTGCTGACCTCTCTGTTGTGCCTAGGTGGGGCTGCGACTTGTTGATCTTCCAAGGCCGGGCATGACCCAGAAAAGTGTGTCCGGACAAAGGGGATCAAGCGTGTTGGGAAATGTGGTGCACCCCTGCAGGGAAGTTAATTTATTCGAATAGCCGTGATCTTCGGTAACAGGACGACTTGGAGTTGTACCTTGACCTTATGACAACTAGAATCAGATACTTAATAAAACGCACCCTTCCAAGTGCCAGATACAACCGGTGGTCGCTCTCTCACAGAGCGACGAGGGAAGGATCATCGGTTAGAGTTATGCTATGCGATGTTACTTGGTGAACTTACCATCTACTCTCTTCTTCTGCTGCAAGATGGAGGTTACCAGAAGCGTAGTCTTCGATAAGACTAGTTATCCCCCTCTTATTCCGGCATTCTGCAGTTCAGTCCACATATGCTACCCTTTTCCATTTGACACCAATGCATACATATGTAGTGTAGCTCCTTGCTTGCGAGTACTTTGGATGAGTACTTACGGTTGCTTTGCTCGCCCTTTTCCCCATTTCTATACCCGATTGTTGCGACCAAACGATGGAGTCTAGGAGGCAGATGCCACCGTGGACGACGACTACTACTACTACACGGGAGGTGCCTACTACTACGTGCAGCCCGCTGACGACAACCAGGAGTAGTTTAGGAGGATCCCAGGTAGGAGGCCTGCGCCTCTTTCGATCTGTATCCCAGTTTGTGCTAGCCTTCTTAAGGCAATCTTGTTTAACTTATGTCTGTACTCAGATATTGTTGCTTCCGCTAACTCGTCTATGATCGAGCTCTTGTATTCGAGCCCTCGAGGCCCCTGTCTTGTAATATGATGCCTGTATGACTTATTTTATTTGTAGAGTTGTGTTGTGATATCTTCCCATGAGTCCCTGATCTTGATCGTACACGTTTGCGTGTATGATTAGTGTATGGTCAAATCGGGGGCGTCACAGTGGATCATTTTTTACTCCCATAGTTTAGGTTTTTAGGATGTTCTTCGTCTTGGATTCGGTGATGACGATGCCGACATTGAATAAAGTTTGTTCAGATCCAACTCCGACGAGGTGATCGGTCCTATGGTTGGGGATGGATTTGGAAATCATTCTGTCCAAACAAGCATGGTGTGGCTGTTGGAGAACGTAGTATTTCAAAAATTTCCTACGATCACGCAAGATATATCTAGAATAAGCATAGCAATGAGCGGGGAGAGTGTGTCCACATACCCTCGTAGACCGAAAGCGGAAGCGTTTAGTAACGCGGTTGATGTAGTCGAATGTCTTCACGGTCCAACCGATCCAAGTACCGAA
This sequence comes from Triticum aestivum, assembly GCF_018294505.1. Taxonomy (NCBI): domain Eukaryota; kingdom Viridiplantae; phylum Streptophyta; class Magnoliopsida; order Poales; family Poaceae; genus Triticum; species Triticum aestivum. Next base: position 240,567,343 of record NC_057806.1, read on the forward strand.
CGTACGGCACCTCCATGTTCAGCACACGTTCAGCATGATGACGTCCCTCGAGCTCTTGATCGAGTTGAGGACGAGGGAGAGTTCTGTCAGCACGACGGCAGGTGATGATGAAGTTACCTGCGCAGGGCTTCGCCTAAGCACTACGATGATATGATCGAGGTGTTAACTGTGGAGGGGGGCGCCGCACACGGCTAGGAACAATTGATGTGTGTTCTAGGGGTGCCCTCCCCACGTATATAAAGGAGGGAGAGGGAGGGAGGCATCCTAGGGCGCGCCCAAGTAGAAGGAATCCTACTTGAGCCCTTACTCTAATTCACCCCCTACCATATTTGGACAAGGGGGAAAGGAAGGAGGGGGGAGGGGAAGGAAGTAGGAGTCCTACTTCATATTTTCCTTTTCCTCCTCTCCTTTCCCTTTCTCCCCACATGGCTGGCCCTATAGGGGGCGCACCAGCCCCTTGTGGGCTGGTGTGTTCCCTTACTTGGCACATTGATACGTCCATTTTGCATCATGCTTTTATATCAATATTTATTGCCTTATGGGCTGTTTTTTTGAAATAAAACATCCTCTTTATTTATTAGTAATAATGGTTACATCATTATGGATTTCTTTTCCTCCTGCTAATAGCAACTTTTCCTTCCAACCACTGATTTTCATAACAATTCGATCTATTAAGAATTGGAAACAATAACTTTTGTACATACCCACATTTGAAGGCAGACCCAAATATTTATCATTGAGAGCTTCAGTCATAATGTTCAGAATAGTACATATATGCGCCTTATCTTCCACTTTCATGTTGGGACTAAAAAATATACTAGATTTTTTAACACTCACCATTTGCCCCGATGCAGCACAATAAGCATCCAAAACTGCTTTCAGCGCCTCCGCGTTCATGGAATTAGCTTGCATCAGGATTAATGAATCATCCGCGAATAGGAGATTTGAAATAGATGGGGCATCTCTGCTAACTTTAATTTCGGAAATACTTCTATTCTCCTCTGCATTAGCTAAGAGTGCAGTCAGGCCTTCTGTACATAACAAAAATAAATATGGGGAGAGAGGGTCCCCCTGCCTCAGTCCTCTAGATGGTTTGAAGCTCTTTGTTTCTTCCGTGTTAAAACGAACCCGATATTCCATCGATGACACACATTGCATAATTAAATTCACCCAATCCTGCTGAAAGCCTAGTCTCAACATGATTTCCTTTTAAAAAGGCCACTCCACTCGGTCATATGCTTTGTGCATGTCCAGTTTGATTGCACACAGGCCCTCTTTACCGGTCCTTCTATTTTTTATTTTGTGGAAACATTCATAAGCCACTAAGATGTTATCTGTAATCATTCTTCCAGGCACAAAAGCACTTTGGGTAGGGCTAATAATATCTGGGAGGATTGTCTTCAAATGAGCAACAATCATCTTTGAAATGACCTTATACACCACATTGCATAAGCTGATTGGTCTAAATTGAGTTACCTTTTTCGGGGAGTTAACTTTTGGGATCATTACTATTGTAGTATCATTCCAACCATCAGGTATAGTACATGTATTCACCGCTTGGAGAACCTCTTCAGTCAAATCATCCCCTAACATAGCCCAAAATCTCTTATAAAAAATGGCGTGAAGGCCATCTGGCCCCGGCGCCTTTAAATCACCAATGTCAAAAAGTGCCTTCCTAACCTCTTCGGCCATGTAGGGGGCAAGGAGAGCCCTATTCATCTCATTCGTTACTTTTCTTTTTACAAGGGACAGGATCTCATGGTTTGGTTGACTAACTTCTGAAGTAAACAGGTTAGAAAAATACCCTAGAATATGATTCTTCATCTCCGTGTCTTTTACCCAACCCCCATTATCGTCAAGCAATTTTTTATCTGATTTCTCTTCTTTCTAGCTGTTGCGGCGTTATGGAAAAAAGAAGTATTGCGATCACCATGCAATAACCAGTTTGCTCGACCCCATTGTAGCCAGTGTATCTCCTCTTGTTCCAATAAATTTTCAATCAATACAATAGTCTCCTTTTGACGTGCAAGAGAGTTAGCATTCACAGGCCCTGTCCGTAATTTTTCTAAATCTTTTTTTAGTTTGTTGATTCTTTTTTTCGGACCCTTAAGGATATCACGATCCCAAGTGTACAAATCTGCATGTACCGCTCTTGTACGATCAGCGAGAGACGGCCCTATGCCTAACATCTTCGCTTTTTCCCAAGCTATACGTACAACTTCCGTAACCGTCTCTTCTTTCAACCATCGAGCTTCAAAATGTTTCCTTCGACTTTTTGAGCGGTCAAAAATATTATCGTCAAAATATTCCGTGTCTAAAATAATAGGGCGATGGTCTGAGTGTACATGTTCTTCGTTTATAACCGTCGCACGAGGGAATTTATTCGCCCAATCCACATTATAGACCGCTCGATCTAGTCTTTCCCTGATTTCGCCCCTCCTCCATGTAAATAAGTAACCCATACATCCCATATCTGCTAGTCCACAATCTCCCAAACAATTTCGAAAATCTCTCATCATCACATTTGGTCTCACATTCCCTCCCTCTTTCTCAGATGATAACAAAATTTCATTAAAATCTCCTAAAACTACCCATGGGTGATCGCCCTTCTTATACAAATTTTGAATATCATCCCATGACAAAGCACGGTCACTCCAGTTGGGGTGCCCATAAAAGCCTATTAAACGCCACTGTACAGAATTCCCATTCATGAAAACAACATCAATAAAATTATTTGACACATAGTTCAACTCAACTTTATTCATATTCTGATAAAACAAGACAAGACCACCCGCCCGGCCATCGCTCTCAACTACATACATTGAATCGAAATTTAAAACTCGACGAAGCTCATCGGCTTCACATTTATTTAAGTGAGATTCTGAAAGGAAAATTAGCTCTGCTTTGGTACGCTCCTGTAGATCCAAGAGCTCGCGAACCGCCATGGGAGAGAGCATCCCACGGCAGTTCCATCCGATGATTCTCATTTGGCCCGGCGTACCTCCTCTTCAGAGGCCGCCAATGCGCCATCATTATGTCACAATACTTATGCCTATTCCCTCTTATTTTACAAGGTTTACATAAAGAGGGAGAATGCCGACAACTGGGATTCTGGCTGGAAAAGAAGCAAATATTAGAGACCTATTCTGCACAGCTCCAAAAGTCCTGAAACTTCACGGATGATGTTCTCCAAATATATAAAAAAAACCTTGAGCACAAGAACTTCACCAGGGGGGCACACCCTGCCCACGAGGGTGGGGGGCGCGCCCTACCCCCTGGGCACGCCCCCTACCTCGTGGGCCCCCTGGTGGCCCTCCGGTGACCATCTTCTGCTATATGGACTCTTTCGATGGGAAAATAATCATAAGCCATCTTCTCGGACGAAACTCTGCCGCCACGAGGCGGAACCTTGGCGGAGCCAATCTAGGGTTCTAGCGGGGCTGTTCTGCCGGGGAAACTTCCCTCCCGGAGGGGGAAATCATCGCCATCGTCATCACGAACGCTCCTCTCATCGGGAGAGGGCAATCTTCATCAACATCTTCATCAGCACCATCTCATCTCAAAACCCTAGTTCATCTCTTGTATCCAATTCTTGTCTCCAAGTCCGGGATTGGTGCTAGTAGGTTGCTAGTAGTGTTAATTACTACTTGTAGTTGATGCTAGTTCGTTTAATTGGTGGAAGATCATATGTTCAGATCCTATATGCACATTAATACCCCTCTGATTATGAACATGTTTATGCTTTGTGAGTAGTTACTTTTATTCCTGAGGACATGGGAGAACTCTTGCTATTAGTAGTCATGTGAATTTGATATTCGTTCGATATTTTAATGAGATGTATGTTGTCTCTCCTCTAGTGGTGTTATGTGAACGTCGACTACATGACACTTCACCATTATTTGGGCCTAGAGGAAGGCATTGGGAAATAATAAGTAGATGATGGGTTGCTAGAGTGACAGAAGCTTAAACCCTAGTTTATGCGTTGCTTCATAAGGGGTTGATTTGGATCCATATGTTTCATGCTATGGTTCGGTTTACCTTAATACTTTTGTTGTATTTGCGGATGCTTGCAATAGAGGTTAATCATAAGTGGGATGCTTGTCCATGTAAGGGCAGCACCCAAGCACTGGTCCACCCACATACCAAATTATCAAAGTACCGAACGCGAATCATATGAGCGTGATGAAAACTAGCTTGACGATATTCCCATGTGTCATCGGGAGTGCTTTACATCATATAAGAGTTTGTCCAGGCTTGTCCTTTGCTACAAAAGGATTGGGCCACCTCGCTGCACTTTATTTACTTTTGTTACTTGTTGCTCGTTACAAATTATCCTATCACAAAACTATCTGTTACCACTTATTTCAGTACTTGCAGAGAATACCTTGCTGGAAACCGCTTATCATTTCCTTCTGCTCCTCGTTGGATTCGACACTCTTACTTATCGAAAGGACTACGATAGATCCCCTATACTTGTGGGTTATCAAGACTCTTTTCTGGCGCCGTTGCCGGGGAGTGAAGTGCCTTTGGTAGGTGGAATTTGGTAAGGAAAAATTTATATAGTGTGCTAAAATTTACTGTCACTTGTTACTATGGAAAGTAATCCTCTGAGGGGCTTGTTCGGGGTATCTTCACCCCGACCAGTAGAGCAAAGAGTTGCTCCTCAACCTACTGAACCTACTGAAAATGAAAATGCTTGCTTTGAAATTCCTTTGAGTATGGTAGAAAACTGCTAGCTAACCCTTTTTTAGGAGATGGAACGAAACATCCTGATGAGCATCTAATATATGGATGAAGTTTGTGGATTATTTAAGCTTGCAGGTGTACCCGGAGATGTTGTTAATAAGAAGGTCTTCCCTTTATCTTTGAGGGGAGATGCATCGACATGATATAGGCTATGTGATGATATGGAGTCTTGGAACTACAAACGATTGAAATTGGAATTTCATCAAAAGTTTTATCCTATGCATCTTGTTCATTGTGATCGCAATTATATATATAATTTTTGGCCTCGCGAAGGAGAAAGCATCGCTCAAGCTTGGGGGAGGCTTAAATCAATGTTATATTCATGCCCCAATCATGAGCTCTCAAGAGAAATGATTATTCAAAAATTTCATGCTCGGCTTTCTGGTAACAATCGCACCATGCTTGATACTTCTTGTGCTGGCTCTTTTATGATGAAGACTATTGAATTCAAATGGGATTTATTGAAAAGAATTAGACGCAACTCCAAAGATTGGGACCTCGACAATGGTAAAGAGTCAGGTATGATACCTAGTTTTGACTGTGTTAAATCTTTTATGGATACCGATTTTTTTCATAAATTTAGCACTAAATATGGACTTGACTCTGAGATAGTAGCTTCTTTCTATGAATCTTTTGCTGCTTATGTTGATCTCCCCAAGGAGAAGTGGTTTAAATATCATCCTCCCATAGAAGTAAAAGTAGCTGCACCTATTAAAGTTGAAGAAAAGACTATTACTTATAATGGTCCTATTGTTCCTACTTCTTATGTTGAGAAAGCACCTTTCCCTGTTAGGATAAAGGATCATGCTAAAGCTTCAACTATGGTTCGTAAAAGCAATATTAAAATATATACACCTCCTAAGGAAGTTAAAGTTGAACCCAATATTGCTATTGTTAAAGATCTCTTGTCTGATAATATAGATGGGCATGTTATTTATTTCTGTAATGGAACTGCTAGAATTGCTAAACCCCGTGATACAGATAAACCTAGACCTGTGGTAGGCATGCCTGTTATTTCTGTTAAAATAGGAGATCATTGTTATCATGGCTTATGTGATATGGGTGCTAGTGCTAGTGCAATACCTATTGACTTATACAAAGAAATTATGCATGACATTGCACCTGCTGAGATGGAAGATATTGATGTTACAATTAAACTTGCTAATAGAGATACTATTTCACCAATGGGAATTGTTAGAGATGTTGAAGTCTTGTGTGGGAAAACTAAATATCTTGCTGATTTTCTTGCCCTTGGTTCCCCACAAGATAGTTTTTTCCCATTATATTTGGTAAACCCTTCTTAAATACTGTTAATGCTACCATAGACTGCAAAAGGGATGTTGTTACTGTCGGTTTAGATGATATGACTCATGAATTTAATTTTTCTAAATTTAGTAGACAACACCGTGAAGAAGAATTACCTAGTAAGGATGAAATTATTGGTCTTACTTCTATTGCTGTACCTCCTAGTGATCCTTTAGAACAATATTTGCTAAACCATGAAAATGATATGTTTATGAATGAAAGAAGGGAATTAGATGAAGTATTCTTTAAACAGGAACCTATTCTGAAAAACAATTTACCTATTGAAATCCTAGGGGATCCTCCTCCACCCAAGGGTGATCCCGTGTTTGAGCTTAAACCGTTACCTGATACTCTTAAATATGCTTATCTTGATGAGAAAAAGATATGTCCTGTTATTATTAGTGCTAACCTTTCAGAGCATGAAGAAGAGAGATTACTAAAAACTCTGAAGAAGCACCGTGCTGCTATTGGGTATACTCTTGATGATCTTAAGGGCATTAGTCCCACTCTATGTCAACATAAAATTAATTTGGAAGAAGATGCTAAACCATTTTGTGATCATCAACGCCATCTGAATCCTAAAATGAAAGAAGTGGTAAGAAAGGAGATACTAAAGCTCCTTGAGGCAGGTATAATTTATCCCGTTGCTGATAGTAAGTGGGTAAGTCCTGTCCATTGTGTCCCTAAGAAGGGAGGTATTACTGTTGTTCCTAATGATAAAGATGAATTGATTCCTCAAATAATTATTATTGGTTATAGGATGGTAATTGATTTCCGCAAATTAAATAAGGCTACTAAAAAGGATCATTACCCCTTACCTTTTATCGATCAAATGCTAGAAAGATTGTTTAAACATACACATTTTTGCTTTCTAGATGGTTATTCTTGTTTCTCTCAAATACCTGTGTCAGCCAAAGATCAATCAAAGACTACGTTTACATGCCCTTTTGGTACTTTTGCTTATAGACGTATGCCTTTTGGTTTATGTAATGCATCTACTACCTTTCAAAGATGCATGATGGCTATATTCTCTGACTTTTGTGAAAAGATTTGTGAGGTTTTCATGGACGACTTTTCTGTTTATGGATCTTCTTTTGATGATTGCTTGAGAAACCTTGATCGAGTTTTGCAGAGATGTGAAGAAACTAATCTTGTCTTGAATTGGGAAAAGTGCCACTTTATGGTTAATGAAGGTATTGTCTTGGGGCATAAAGTTTCTGAAAGAGGTATTGAAGTTGATAAAGCCAAGGTTGATGCTATTGAAAAGATGCCATGTCCCAAGGACATCAAAGGTATAAGAAGTTTCCTTGGTCATGCCAGTTTTTATAGGAGGTTCATTAAGGACTTCTCAAAAATCTCTCGGCCTCTGACTAATTTATTACAAAAAGATATACCATTTGTCTTTGATGATGATTGTGTAGAAGCATTTGAAATACTTAAGAAAGCATTGATCTCTGCACCTATCGTTCAGCCACCTGATTGGAATTTACCCTTTGAAATTATGTGTGATGCTAGTGATTATGTTGTAGGTGCTGTTCTAGGACAAAGAGTTGATAAGAAAATAAATGTTATTCAATATGCTAGTAAAACTCTAGACAATGCTCAAAGAAATTATGCTACTACTGAAAAAGAATTCTTAGCAGTTGTATTTTCCTGTGATAAGCTTAGACCTTATATTGTTGATTCTAAAGTAACTATTCACACTGATCATGTTGCTATTAAATATTTTATGGAAAAGAAAGATGCTAAACCTAGACTTATTAGATGGGTTCTCTTGCTACAAGAATTTGATTTACACATTGTTGATAGAAAAGGAGCTGAGAACCCCGTTGCAGACAACTTGTCTAGGTTAGAAAATATGCTTGATGACCCACTACCTATTGATGATAGCTTTCCTGATGAGCAACTAAATGTCATAAATACTTCTCATACTGCTCCATGGTATGCTGATTATGCTAATTACATTGTTGCTAAGTTTATACCACCTAGTTTCACATACCAGCAAAAGAAAAAGTTCTTTTATGATTTGAGGCATTACTTTTGGGATGACCCACATCTTTATAAAGAAGGAGTAGATTGTGTTATTAGGCGTTGTGTACCTGAGCATGAACAAGAACAGGTCCTATGCAAGTGTCACTCCGAAGCTTATGGAGGACACCATGCTGGAGATAGAACTGCACATAAGGTACTGCAATCTGGTTTTTATTGGCCTAGTCTCTTCAAGGATGCCCGTAAGTTTGTCTTATCTTGTGATGAATGTCAAAGAATTGGTAATATTAGTAGACGTCAAGAAATGCCTATGAATTATTCACTTGTTATTGAACCATTTGATGTTTGGGGCTTTGACTATATGGGACCTTTTCCTTCCTCTAATGGTTATACACATATTTTAGTTGCTGTTGATTACGTTACTAAGTAGGTAGAAGCCATTCCAACTAGTAGTTCTGATCATAACACTTCTATTAAAATGCTTAAAGAAGTTATTTTTCCAAGGTTTGGAGTCCCTAGATATTTAATGACTGATGGTGGTTCACATTTTATTCATGGTGCTTTCCGTAAAATGTTTGCTAAATATGATGTTAATCATAGAATTGCATCTCCTTATCACCCTCAGTTTAGTGGTCAAGTAGAATTGAGCAATAGAGAACTTAAATTAATTTTGCAAAAGACTGTTAATAGGTCCAGAAAGAATTGGTCCAAGAAACTTGATGATGCATTATGGGCCTATAGAACTGCATATAAAAATCCTATGGGTATGTCTATGTATAAAATGGTATATGGAAAAGCATGTCACTTACCTCTTGAACTAGAACACAAGGCTTATTGGGCTATTAAAGAACTTAATTACAATTTTAAACTTTCCGGTGAGAAGAGGTTATTTGATATTAGCTCACTTGATGAATGGAGAACCCAAGCCTATGAAAATGCCAAGTTGTTTGAAGAAAAGGTTAAAAGATGGCATGGCAAAAGGATACAAAAGCGTGAGTTTAACGTAGGTGATTATGTATTGCTATACAACTCTCGTTTAAGATTTTTTGCAAGAAAACTTCTCTCTAAATGGGAGGGTCCTTATGTTATCGAGGAGGTCTACCGTTCCGGTGCCATAAAAATCAACAACTTCGAAGGCACAAATCCAAAGGTGATGAACGGTCAAAGAATCAAACACTATATCTCAGGTAATCCCATAAATGTTGAAACCAATGTTATTGAAACTGTAACCCCGGAGGAATACATAAAGGACACTTTCCGGAACGTTTCAGACTCCGAAAAGGAATAGGTATGTGGTACGTTAAGTAAACTGACTCCAAAACAGTTTTTAAGGCAATATTTCTCCGTTTTGGAATATTTAGAAAAATAGAAAAATAAGCAGCAGTCCGGAAAGGACACGAGGGCTCCACGAGGGTGGAGGGCGCGCCCTACCCCCTGAGCGCGCCCCTCTACCTCGTGGGCACCTCGTGTTCTCTCCGGACTCCGTTTTCTTACAGGACACGTATTTTGGTCAGTAAAAAATCATTATATAATCTCCCGGGGGTTTTGACTCCCGTATGACGCAAAAATCTCCTATCTTTGTTTCGAGTTGTTTTCTGTCAGGGTTCTCAAGGCCAGGCACTATGTCGTCTCCCTCCTCCTCCAACCATGAGGGCAATGATGCTTGGCTAATGAAGACAGAGCTGAAGAGAGAAGAACCTATGGAGATCAACAAGGATGAAGGGATCAAGAAGGCCATGGAGGACCAAGTTCCAGCAACAGAGAACACCCTTCAACTGGATCACAATCCTCTTACCAACAGAAATCGAAGCTTTCAAGATGATTGAGTTGGCTCGTATACAAAATAAGTATCTCACACGTGAAAATATTTTGTTGAAGGAGCATATCATCGCACTCAAGGGCATTATCCGCAAGCTAGGAGACCTCCTACGCTCGATGTGCAACTATCCATCATCAACAACTCCACCTTCTTCTCCAACAAAGAAGAATTGAGTATCTGGTATGGGAACTCCACTTGGCAACTGCCAAGCTTGGGGGAGTGCCCCGGTATCGTATCACCATCACTTTTATCTTTACCATTTTTCTTAGTTCGATCCTTTTGGTAATATCTTGATCTAGTAGAATAAAAGTTCTTAGTATGATCTAGTCATGAGTTTTGCTTTATTATCCTTCTATGTAATCGAGTCCGTGAGATATATAATAAAGATTAGTGTTGAGTCAAGGGCTTGATTATTTTTGCCATGATCCCAAGTGAATAAAAGAAAAGAGAAAGAAATAAAAAGAAACAAAGAGATCATGTGACTCTTATGGAGAGTAATGAGCTCACATAGAAAGAGTATGATGAATAAAAGTTGTTGAGAGTTGACAAACATAGTTTTGGTCATCGTTGCAATTAATAGGAAGTAATAAAGAAAGAGAGGTCTTCACATATAGATATACTATCTTGCACATCTTTTATGATTGTGAGCACTCATTAAAATATGACATGCTAAAGAGTTGGCATTAGCTCAACCGGGTGAAATTCCTTGTGGCGTCTCCCGCTCCCCGCTCCCGCTCGGTGGTGCCACTCTGGCCCCGTCGCACACCCTCTCCCGCCGGTAGCTGCTCCGGCTCCGGCGTCCACCTCTCCCGCTGGTAGCCGCTCCGGATCCGGCGTCCACCTCTCCTCGCGTGTATGGCGTCGGGCTCGCGCAGTCCCCCTTCTGTCTCTTTGGCATTTCCCCAAGGGCGACCTGTGGTTTCTGGTCTGGGGCTCTCGGCTTCCCTAGGCTCGGCTGGATCGTCGTCGGAGGCGCGAGGGCTGGAGGGGCGGCTGGCTATGCCTGCTTCGGGGCCCGCTGAGGGCTGGCACCGCCCGGGGCCTTCACGCAAGGCCATGTGGCGTCGGTGACGCGCTCTCCGGCGCCAGCAGGAGGCTGGCGCTCCTCGCAGATCTGTGTCGCCTACGTCTTAGGAGCTGCGCCAAATCCCGCAGGACCTCCATGGTCTCTGCTTCCAGTGCTTTGAGGAGGGTCACCGGCGTCAGGATTGCTTGAATCCTTCGCTGTGCATCCGTTGCGGTGGTGCTGGCCACGTCTCGTCCCAGTGTTTAGAGCCACGCAGTCCCATCTCCGTGGAGGAGCTCCACCGCATTGTCATCGCCAGAGTTGCCAGCAGGGTGCCGGCTCCGCGGCAGTCACCAGCGATTCGAAGGAGGTTGATGGAGCCTAGGCAGAGCACGCCGCCGGCGCCGCCCTCGCCAGTTGCACCCAATCTCCCTCCTTTGGCTTCAGTGGCTGCGCCTGCGCCGTCCCCATCTGAGATCTGTGTGCTGCAGAGGTCCGAAGGCATGGATGACCTTGAGCGCTGTCTGCAGCTTGCGGTGGTGATGTACGTGGGCGGGGCAAGGCTGCTGGTCTCCTGTGAGGAGGCGGCGGTGGCGATTGCCGAGCAGTTAGGCATCCCTAGGTTTAGGTTCTCTGTTCACAAGTTCCACCCCGAGGATTTTCTGGTTGTCTTCGCTGCGCATCGGTTCCGGAACATGGCGCTGGCGGTTCCTTCGATCAAGCACCAGGGGTTCAAGCTGTTCATTAAGCCTTGGCTCCGGCAGGCGCAAGCAACATCGAGGCTGATGAGAGTGCAGATTGATGTCATGATTGAAGGGGTGCCATCACATGCGTGGACTCAGAGCACGGCAGATGAAATTCTGGGCAGCGCCTGTTTGATCGAGAGCTTGGCACCAGAGACGGCTAGCAGGGAGGATCTTTCGCTATTCAAGTTGAGAGCTTGGTGCGTAGACCCTGAGGATGTGCCGGTATTCCGCAGACTCTGGGTGCCGGAGCCATTGGAGTCGAGGCCGGACCCGGCGGCGAGGAGGCCTTCCTTTCGCCAGCTCCTGGAGTACCCAACCCTGGTGCACATTGGGAGGATGCATGATTTCTCTCCGCCGGAGCTCTGGAGAGGGAGGTCCGGCTCCGACGAGGGGAGTGGACAGAGTGGTTTACCGGACAACTCACATGGTTCGTAGTTCGGTGGTGATTGGATGGTGCAGCCCTGGACGCGTGGGGTTAGAGATGCCAAAGGTCCAGATCGCGAGCGGCACAGTCCGGCGAGCGGCGGTGCCGGTGGAGGGCCGGGAAGATCTTACCGCGCTGTCCTGGAAGGGAGGGTGGGGCCTTTCGAGTGGAGGCTTCCGCACATGGCTGATGAGAATCACGACGGTCACGTGGGCCTTCGGGCGAGCTTTACGACCATGACTGATAAGATTCCGAGAAGTTCAAACACATCGGGATCTCAGTCGGGTACTTTGGCCACTGGGAGGGTGAAAGTTGGCGGACGGATTGCTTTGGATCCGCTGGATACGGTTGGCGAGGAGGTCGCTGTCCTAGCCAGTTTGGCTTTTGCAGCGGATCAGAATCGGGCTGCAGGACAGGATCATGGCACTTTGGTGTTGGTCCCAGGAGAGACAGCGGGGCAGGTGGTTTCCACCAACCAGGAGGTGTCGAGGAGTGTGGGGCCGCAAGTGGACGTCGCTTCGGTCGAATAAGAGGCGGTGGGATCCGCGCAGACCGCCCACGCGGTGGTCGTGGAAGAAACGTTGCATGCCAGGCAGGATCTGGTGCGGACCGGTTCACCACAGGCCCGACTTGTGATGGAGGGCGACCAGGGGTTCGATCCACAGAGGATCTCGGGCCAGCAGGTGGTGCAGGAGAGACACGAGCAGCGACCGCCCAATGGCTGGGCCCCAGTCGAGGATTTGATGCAGACCAATGCGGAGGAGCTGCCAAGGGAGATGGCCGAGGTAGTGCCCACCTCGATTGTGGTGGCCATGCAGAAAGAAGGGGGAAGGGACGGCAGTGTGGATGACATGACCATGTACGCTACAGGAACAGAGCTGGAACCGTCCGGAGTGCAAACTAGCGCTGGAACTGCTGGTTTGGAGATACAGCCTGGGGACGCTAATTTGTCCAGCAAAGAGCAACTTGCGCTCAGCAACATAAGAGCCTTTTGTGCGGGGTTGCTTAAGAAGTTGGCCCCCCACTGCTTAAAGAATTCGAGGGACTGAGGGGAGTGAGGCCGGGATAGGATCCGCTCACTCCTCGGTGCACTACTAGATCTCTAGCGGTGGGGGGCCCTCACAAGACTAAAGCATCGGCGGCAGAAGCAGTGTTGTTGAAGATGCTGGGGTTCGACAGTGAGGATATTGTGGTTTCGGAGGATGCACTTGGGCAGCTATGACAAGTGTTTGACTCGCCTTTGCAGGAGCAGCAGCTTCGGGCGATTGCGGCCATCTTTGGCAAGGCGATTCCATTCAGCCTGGGGGTGAGATGGAGAGCGTTGAGCTGGCCATGGCGTAGGGGTGTAGATGTGTACTGACATGGGAGTCTCTACCTTCTGATGTCGTACAATGCTCTAGAACTGGTGTGTTGGAACATAAGGGGACTCAATAGCCCGGCCAAACGGAAAGCACTTAGGGAGTTTGTAGATTCGATCCGTACTGCCATCGTATGTATCCTAGAAACCAAACTTGAGATGGTGGACCATTTTGTGATTATGCAATGTATGGGGCCAACATATGACGACTTTTTTTACCTTCCTGCTTCGGAGACACGTGGAGGGATTTTTGTGGCTTGGGATTCTACCAAAGTGCAATTGACAAATTTTGTCAATGACACACATTTTATCATGGGTTACGTCACCCCCTTGGATGGGCCGGCTTGGTGGCTAACAGTGGTTTATGGGCCTCAGGAGGACGCGGAGAAGATCATGTTTCTGGAGGAGCTCACGGCTAGGCGTCATCTGTGCCCTGGGCCTTGGATCGCCATTGGGGATTTTAACATGATTTTGTATGCGCAAGACAAGAAAAACACCCTTCTGGATCGCAGGATGATGAGCAAATTCAAATGCTTTGTTGATGACAATGCGCTTAAGGAGCTCTTTCTTCATGGCCGCAGATTTACCTGGAGTAGCGAACGGGAGATGCCTACTCTTACCAAAATTGATAGGGCTTTTGTGTCCATTGACTGGGAGCTGGACCATCCGGAGTGCTTATTGCAAGCCCTCTCTACCTCCACTTCAGACCACTGTCCGTTGTACCTCGCCATGGAAGGGCGCATACATTACAAGAGACGATTCCGGTTTGAGAAGTTTTGGGTGAAGCTTGATGGCTTTATGGATGTGGTAAAGGAGGCTTGGGTTTGCGATAGCGATACCACGGATCCCTTTCATAGGCTTGATGTATTGCTGAGGAACACTGCGAGAGCTTTGGATGCTTGGGGACAGAAAAAGGTCGGCAACATCAAGCTGCAGATTGCAGTGGCAAACCTTGTCATTCTTCGGTTTGATTGCGCACAAGAGAGCCGGCTGTTATTGGAGGAGGAGAGAGCATTAAGGAGCAAGCTTAAGCATATGGTCTTAGGGCTTGCCTCGTTGGAAAGAACGATTGCGCGGCAAAGTCCAGAATCACGTGGTTGCAGGAAGGAGATGCAAATTCGAAGTTGTTCCACCTGGTAGCTAATGGTAGGAGGATGAAGAATTTTATCCCGGCTATTCATGTGGGAGGACAAGTAATTGCAGATCAGCAAGGCAAAGAGGAGGCTTTCTACAACGCATACAGAGAGCTGTTGGGGAAAGACGATGTGAGAAAGCACACGCTGGACCTCAAAGAGTTAGGCATTCAGGCTGTTGATCTTGCAGAGCAGGATCCCATCTTTTTGGAGGAAGAAGTTTGGAGCATGGTGAAGGAGATGCCGTCAGACAAGGCTCCGGGGCCTGATGGCTTCATTGGCATATTTTTCCAAAAGGCCTGGGAGATTATCAAAGGAGATCTGCTGGCGGCACTCCACAGTTTCATGCTAGGTAATGGGGTTGGGTTCGGGCGGCTTAACCAGACACTTATAACACTAATTCCCAAGTCTGCTGAAGCCTGCTGCATCAATGATTTCAGACCGATCAGCCTGGTTCATAGCATGCCAAAGCTAGCATCTAAGCTACTGGCTACAAGACTGAGGCCGAGAATGGGGGAGCTGGTGCACATAAATCAATCGGCGTTCATCAAGGGCCGGAACATTCATGACAATTTTCTGCTAGTTCGACAAATGGCCCGAAGACTGCACAAACGTAAGGCCAAAGGTGTGCTTCTAAAGCTTGATATTTCGAGGGCTTTTGACTCGCTGTCCTGGCCTTTTCTGTTCGAGGTTTTGCGCGCTAAAGGGTTTTCTGAGCGCTGGCTATCGAGGATTGCCACATTACTCACCTCGGCGAGCTCCAGAGTGCTGGTGAATGGTTCTGCTGGACCCAAATTTATGCACGCAAAGGGTTTGAGGCAAGGAGACTCGATCTCGCCGTTGCTATTCGTCATCGCCATGGATGTGTTAACGGAGATTGTGATCAAAGCGCATGAGGCTGAGGTGTTGTGCCGCATGAATGGATGCAGCCCATTGCAGCGGCTATCTCTCTATGCGGATGATGTGGTGTTTTTCATCAAGCCCTCTGTCTCAGACCTGCTGTTTGTGAAGGTAATGCTTGGGATTTTTGGTGAAGCTTCGGGCCTGAGAATCAACTACAACAAATCTGCGGCGATCATGATCAGGGCGGATGTTGGCGATGAACAGCTAGTAAAGGAGGCATTACCATGGAAGATGGAGACCTTTCCATGCAAATACTTGGGGTTACAACTCAGTATAAAGCAGCTAAAGAGGTCGGAGTGGCAACCGGTGGTGGACGCGGCACTTCGTATACTGCCAGGATGGCAAAGAGGGTTTGTAACTAGGCCTGGAAGATTGATTCTGGTCAACCAAGTGATGAGAGCTCGGCCGACACATCATCTGATTGTGGCAGAGGCTCCAAAGTGGGCTATTGAGCGAGTGGACAAGGGGTGCAGAGCATTCTTCTGGGCTGGGACAGAAGAGATCCATGGGGTCGGTGTTTGGTGTCTTGGCAACGAGTTTGTCGACCCAAACAACTTGGAGGATTAGGAGTCATTGATTTGTGCAAACAAGGGATTGCCCTGAGAAAGAGGTGGGAGTGGTTATCCAGGACTGATGACACAAGACCATGGCAAGGACTGAACTGGACACCTGACAAACAAGCTACCGCAGCGTTCGCTAGTCTTGTGATGTGGCAGGTGGGAGAGGGAACGAAAACGTTGTTCTGGAAAGACATGTGGATCAGTGGGGCCACGATTGGTGAGATTGCACCGCTGGTTTATCAAAGGGTCAGAACGCAAACCATCAACAGAACATGTGTGAAAGATGCGTTATGGTTACATACATGGACGGACGACATTGTAGGCCAGTTATGCATAGAAGGCCTGGCCCAGTTTATCCGGTTGTGGGAGATCCTGATCTACATATAGTTAGAGCCTGGGTCCGTTGACAAGCCAAATTGGTCTTGGAGCCGAGAAGGAGTCTACACGACTTCCTTGGCTTATAAGATGCTTTGCATGGGAGGGATCCGGTTTAGAGCTTATGCTGCCATTTGGAAATGTTGGGCACCACTCGTCTGCAAGATTTTCATGTGGTTAGCGGTGCAATACAGGTTATGGACGGCGGATAGACGCTTTAGACATGGGTTACAGGACGAAAGATCGCATTGTTATCTTTGCGAACAGGAGGAGGACACCGTAGACCACATTACCATGCAATGTGTGTTTGCGCGGCAGGTGTGGTACCTTTGCTTCTCCAGAATGAGAATCAGCCCGGATCTTTGCCCAACACAGCTTTCCACAATTGGTGATTGGTGGAGTACAACGAGGAAGACTATGCCGAAAGGGAGACGGAAGGGTTTTGATTCAGTGGTCACATCAATATGCTGGAACATATGGAAGCAACGGAATGGCAGGGTTTTTGGGAGGAATGATACGAGAAATGCAAATGAAACTGTGGAATTGATCTGGCAAGAACTAGATAGGTGGTCTAGAGCAGGAGCTTTAGGAGTCTCTACGTGGTGTGAGTAGTAGGGTTGAGCTAGGATGAGTGGAGGGTTTGGTGGATACGCTCCATGGGGGGCCATCTACCTTCCGTGTAATATCTTATACATATCTTTCTCTCCTTCTATAAAGCTATGGTACGCCTTTGGCGTACCCTCGAAAAAAAAGAGTTGACATTGGACAAGGAAGACAACGTGATGGGTTATGTTTTCTTACATCTGAGATAAATTATATTGTCTTGGATCCTCCAACATGTTGAGCTTGCCTGTCCCCCTCATGCTAGCCAAATTCATTGCACCAAGTAGAGATACTACGTGTGCTTCCAAATACCCTTAAACCAGTTTTGCCATGAGAGTCCACCATACCTACCTATGGATTGAGTAAGATCCGTCAAGTAAGTTGTCATCGGTGCAAGCAATAAAAATTGCTCTCTAAATATGTATGATTGATTGGTGTGGAAGAAATAAGCTTTATACGATCGTGTGATAGGGAAGTAATAAAAGTGAAAGACTGCATAATAAGGGTCCATATCACAAGTGGCAATATAAAGTGACGTTCTTTCGCATTAGGATTTTGTGCATCCAACCATAAAAGCGCATGACAACCTCTGCTTCCCTCTACGAAGGGCCTATCTTTTACTTTTATCTGCTATACTGCAAAAGAGTCAAGGTGATCTTCACCCTTCCTTTTTACATTTTATCCTTTGGCAAGCATAACATGTTGGAAAGATCCTGGTATATATGGCTAATTGGATGTGGGTTTTCATGAACTATTACTGTTGACATTACCCTTGAGGTAAAACGTTGGGAGGCAAAACTATAAGCCCCTATCTTTCTCTGTGTCCGATTAAAACTCCATACCCATAAGTATTGCGTGAGTGTCAGCAATTGTGAAAGACTATATGGTAGTTGAGTATGTGGACTTGCTGAAAAGCTCTTATACATTGACTCTTTCCTATGTTATGATAAATTGCAATTGCTTCAATGACTGAGATTATAGTTTGTTAGTTTTCAATGAAGTTTACGATCCATACTTGATATTGTGATTGAATTATTACTGTAGCATAAGATATCATATGACAAGAATTATATAAGTTGCTGCTCTAAGAATGATCATGATGCCCTCATGTCCGTATTTTATTTTTATCGACACCTTCATCTCTAAACATGTGGACATATTTTTTGATTTCAGCTTTTCGCTTGAGGACAAGCGAGGTCTAAGCTTGGGGGAGTTGATACTTCCATTTTGCATCATGCTTTTATATCAATATTTATTGCATCATGGGCTGTTATTACACATTATGTCACAATAATTATGCCTATTATCTCTTATTTTACAAGGTTTACATAAAGAGGGAGAATGTCGGGAGTTGGGATTCTGGCTGGAAAAGGAGCAAATATTAGGGACCTATTCTGCACAGCTCCAAAAGATCTGAAACTTCACCGATGATATTCTCCAAATATATAAAAAAAACATTGAGCGCAAGAACTTCACCAGGGGGGCCACACCCTGCCCACGAGGGTGGGGGGCGCGCCCTACCCCCTGGGCGCGCCCCCTACCTCGTGGGCCCCCTGGTGGCCCTCCGGTGACCATCTTCTGCTATATGGACTCTTTCGATGGGAAAATAATCATAAGCCATCTTCTCGGACGAAACTCCGCCGCCACGAGGCGGAACCTTGGCGGAGCCAATCTAGGGTTCTGGCGGGGCTGTTCTGCCGGGGAAGCTTCCCTCCCGGAGGGGGAAATCATCGCCATCGTCATCACCAATGCTCCTCTCACCGGGAGAGGGCAATCTCCATCAACATCTTCATCAGCACCATCTCATCTCAAAACCCTAGTTCATCTCTTGTATCCAATTCTTGTCTCCAAGTCCGAGATTGATGCTAGTAGGTTGCTAGTAGTGTTAATTACTCCTTGTAGTTGATGCTAGTTGGTTTAATTGGTGGAAGATCATATGTTCAGATCCTATATGCACATTAATACCCCTCTGATTATGAACATGTTTATGCTTTGTGAGTAGTTACTTTTGTTCCTGAGGACATGGGAGAAGTCTTGCTATTAGTAGTCATGTGAATTTGGTATCCGTTCAATATTTTGATGAGATGTATGTTGTCTCTCCTCTAGTGGTGTTATGTGAACGTCGACTACATGACACTTCACCATTATTTGGGCCTAGAGGAAGGCATTGGGAAGTAAAAAGTAGATGATGGGTTGCTAGAGTGACAGAAGCTTAAACCCTAGTTTATGTGTTGCTTCGTAAGGGGCTGATTTGGATCCATATGTTTCATGCTATGGTTAGGTTTACCTTAATACTTTTGTTGTATTTGAGGATGCTTGCAATAGAGATTAATCATAAGTGGGATGCTTGTCCAAGTAAGGGCAGCACCCAAGCACCGGTCCACCCACATACCAAATTATCAAAGTACCGAATGCGAATCATATGAGCGTGATGAAAACTAGCTTGACGATATTCCCATGTGTCCTCGGGAGCGCTTTACATCATATAAGAGTTTGTCCAGGATTGTCCTTTGCTACAAAAGGATTGGGCCACCTTGCTACACTTTATTTACTTTTGTTACTTGTTGCTCGTTACAAATTATCCTATCACAAAACTATCTGTTACCACTTATTTCAGTACTTGCAGAGAATACCTTGCTGGAAACCGCTTAACATTTCCTTCTGCTCCTCGTTGGGTTCGACACTCTTACTTATCGAAAGGACTACGATAGAACCCCTATACTTGTGGGTCATCACCCATTAAGCCCATATCTTTGCCGGGGGTTGCCCGGAACCCCTTTCGGTGACCCGGTATCACCCGGAACACTTCTGGTGTCCAAATACCATCGTCCTATATATGAATCCTTACCTCTCGACAATTTCAAGACTTCTTGTCATGTCCGTTATCTCATCCAGGACTCCGAACAAACTTCGGTCATCAAATCACATAACTCATAATAAAATCATTGTCGAACGTTAAGCGTGCAGACCCTACGGGTTCGAGAACTATGTAGACATGACCGAGACACATCTCCAGTCAATAACCAATAGTGGAACCTAGATGCTCATATTGGGTCCTACATATTCTACGAAGATCTTTATCGGTCAAACCGCATAACAACATACGTTGTTCCCTTTGTCGTCGGTATGTTACTTGCCCGAGATTCGATCGTCGGTATCATCATACCTAGTTCAATCTCGTTATCGGCAAATCTCTTTACTCGTTCCTAATGCATCATCCCGTGACTAACTCATTAGTCACATTGCTTGCAAGTCTTATAGTGATGTGCATAACCGAGAGGGCCCAGAGATACCTCTCCGATACATGGAGTGACAAATCCTAATCTCGATCTATGCCAACCCAACAAACACCTTGCGAGACATCTGTAGAACATCTTTATAATCATCCAGTTACGTTGTGACGTTTGATAGCACACAAGGTGTTCCTCCGGTATTCAGGAGTTGTGTAATCTCATAGTCAGAGGAACATGTATAAGTCATGATGAAAGCAATAGCAATAAAACTAAACGATCATTATGCTAAGCTAACAGATGGGTCTTGTCCATCACATCATTCTCTAATGATGTGATCTCGTTCATCAAATGACAACACATGTCTATGGTCAGGAAACATAACCATCTTTGGTTAACGAGCTAGTCAAGTAGAGGCATACTAGGGACAGTCTGTTTTGTCTATGTATTCACACATGTACTAAGTTTCCGGTTAATACAATTCTAGCATGAATAAAAACATTTATCATGATATAAGGAAATATAAATAACAACTTTATTATTGGCTCTAGGGCATATTTCCTTCAGTGGCGCACGACATCCTCGTGTGGACCTGTGTCCTTGAGCTCCACCATTTGCGACGACGTTTGCTTGAGCGAGCACCGGCCCGGAGCTTGGGAGGTAGTCCAGGAATGGATGTAGATTGTGGTCTGCCTCGACGGCATCTGAAAGATGGCGGATCATGTGATGGATTCATGGTTTGTGGCAGGTACAGTTCCCTCCTCCAACGTCTGAGTAGTGTGTGTGGGGGGGGGTGGCAGATCTAGAGTTTGATATAGTGTCCGGGGTCTTGCCCCGGTCTGGTCCGTTCAATGGTTATGGTTTCTCCTTTGACGAGCCACCTTGGAGATCCGCAAAGATGCATATCAGCCATAAAGCTGCATCAATCTCGAGTGTTAAGGTGATCCATCATTTTTTCCTTTGGTGGTGTATGTGGTGGTGCCAGAGGCAGCTGACGGGTGTTGATGTCAACTTCAGAGGATTTTTCAGTCTTGATTGTAATTTTACTTCTTGGTTGGTGTTCATTTGTGCAAAGGCTCGCTGTCTTTTCAATTTTGCCAGGTTGGCGTGTACGTGCCTTGTACTATGATCCGCCTTGTACTATGATCCTTCTATATCTATACCTAATATTAAAGGGAGGATTGTCTCTCCACTTTTTTGGTCCTTTGGTCCATTTCGTACGTTGGGGCCACACTAGGCATGACCATTATCCGTCCGAGTTGGACTTTGTTGGCCTACGCTGGGCCTCTTTGTAGGCTTGCACACAATACCATATTTTTCCTATCATCCCTTTAAGATGATGCACAACAAGTATCCATACATTAAAAAAATTAAGGCACACCACATGAACGGTTGTTGTACAAGAATTTGGCACAAGAGTGTCATACGCGTAGAGGTTCCGTTTAGGTATATATCCCCTGCCCTAAGCTGCCACCTTACATGACCATCAGATGCCATCATCATTCCTTATGCACAAGAGATTTGTTGACCGAACGTTCATGCCACACGGACCACATCAAATGAGAAGAATCTATTCAGACCAAAAAGAGCTCGAACTGTATATTGTGAACGACGAATTTCGGCATTTAATCTACGCCGACTGTCGCAAGTCTACTTTGTCGTCAGTGAGAAAAATTTCAATTACTCGCACCCATCAATTCATCGAGATGTCGTCAACTTTATAGACATTGTCTATCGTTCTATTGTTGTCATTGGCCACATGCACCACGAGGTGTGTCATCCGTGAACATGAACCAGATGTTGCAAACCCCAACATCACCTTGTTGCGGAACGTAGCATGCAATTTCAAAAATTTCCTACGTGCATGCAAGATCTATCTAGGAGATGCATAGCAACGAGAGGGGGAGAGTGTGTCCATGTACCCTTATACACCAAAAGCGGAAGCGTTTGACAACGCGGTTGATGTAGTCGAACTTCTTCTTGTTCCGACCGATCAAGCACAGAATGTACGACACCTCCGAGTTCTGCACACATTCAGCTCGATGATGTCCCTCGAACTCTTGATCCAGCAAAGTGTCGAGGGAGAGTTCCGTCAACACGACGGTGTGGCGACGGTGATGGTGAAGTGATCCGCGCAGGGCTTCGCCTAAGCACTACGAAGATATGACCGGAGGTGTAAACCGTGGAGGGGGGTGCCGCACACGGCTAAAAATTGTTGGTGTGTGTTCTAGCGGTGCCTCCTTCATATATATAGGTTGAAGGGGAGGAGAGGCAGCCAAGGGGGCGCCCCAAGTAGGAGGAATCCTACTTGGGGTCCTCCCAATTTGCCATCCCCCATTTCCTATTCCTATTCGGAGTAGGAAGGGAAGAGGGGGAAGGGGGGATCCTATTCCCTTTTCCTTTCCTCCTTCCCCTTTTCTACTCCAATTTGGCTAGCCCATATGGGGGGTGCACCAGCCCCTTAGTGGCTGGTGTGTTTCCCCTCTTGGCCCATTAGGCCCATATAGCTTGTCGGGGGTTGCCCGGAACCCCTTCCGGTGACCTGATACGTACCCGGTACCCCCAGAACACTTCCGGTGTCCGAATACTATTGTCCTATATATGAATTTTTACCTCTTGATTATTTCAAGATTCCTCGTCATGTCCGTGATCTCATCCGGGACTCCGAACAACATTCAGTCACCAAATCACATAACTCATATGATACAAAATTAAGCGTGTGGACCCTATGGGTTCGAGAACTATGTAGACATGATCGAGACACCTCTCCGATCAATAACCAATAGCGGAACCTGGATGCTCATATTGGTTCCTACATATTCTACGAAGATCTTTATCGGTCAAACCGTAATGACAACAAACTTTATTTGCTTTGTCATCGGTATGTTACTTGCCCGAGATTCGATCGTCAGTATCTTCATACCTAGTTCAATCTTGTTACCGACAAGTCTCTTTACTCGTTCCGTAATGCATCATACCGCAACTAACTCATTAGTCACATTTCCTGCAAGGCTTATCATGATGTGCATTACTGAGAGGTCCCATAGATACCTCACCGATACTCGGAGTGACAAATCCTAATCTCGATCTATGCCAACCCAACAAACACCTTCGAAGACACCTGTAGAGCATCTTTATAATCACCCAGTTATGTTGTGACGTTTGATAGCACACAAGGTGTTCCTCCGGTATTCAGGAGTTGCATAATCTCATAGTCAAAGGAATATGTATAAGTCATGAAGAAAGCAATAGCAATAAAACTTAATGATCATTATGCTAAGCTAATGGATGGGTCTTGTCCATGACATAATTCTCCTAATGATGTGATCCCATTCATCAAATGACAACACACGTCTATGGTTAGGAAACTTAACCATCTTTGATTAACGAGCTAGTCTAGTAGAGGCTTACTAGGGACACTGTGTTTTGTCCATGTATCCACACATGTATCAAGTTTCCGGTAATACAATTCTAGCATGAATAATAAACATTATCATGATATAAGGAAATATAAATAACAACTTTATTATTGCCTCTAGGGTATATTTCCTTCAGTCTCCCACTTGCACTAGAGTCAATAATCTAGTTCACATCGCCATGTTATTAACACCAATAGTTCACATCTTTATGTGATTACCACCCATAGTTCACACCGCCATGTGACCAACACCCAAAGGGTTTACTAGAGTCAATAGTCTAGTTCACATCGCTATGTGATTAACACCCAAAGAGCACTAAGGTGTGATCATGTTTTGCTTGTGAGAGAAGTTTTGTCAACGGGTCTGCCACATTCAGATCCGTATGTATTTTGGAAATTTCTATGTATACAATGCTCTGCATGGAGCTACTCTAGCTAATTGCTCCCACTTCCAATATGTATCCAGATCAAGACTCAGAGTCATCCACATCAGTGTCAAAGCTTACATCGACGCAACCCTTTACGACGAACTCTTTCTCACCTCCATAACTGAGAAACATTTCCTTTGTCCTCTTAGGTAACTAAGGATAATTTTGACCGCTATCCAGTGATCTACTCCTGGATCACTATTGTACCCCCTTGCCAAACTCATGGTAAGGTACACAATATGTCTGGTACATAGCATGGCGTACTTTATAGAACCTATGGCTGAGGCATAGGGAATGACTTTCATTCTTTCTCTATCTTCTACTGTGGTCGGGCTTTGAGTCTTACTCAACTTCACACCTTGCAATACAGGCAAGAACTCTTTCTTTGACTGATCCATTTTGAATTTCTTCAAAATCTTGTCAAGGTATGTGTTTTGTGAAATTTCTATTAAGCGTCTTGATCTATCCCTATAGATCTTGATGCCCAATATATAAGTAGCTTCACCGAGGCCGTTCATTGAAAAACTCTTATTCAAGTATCCTTTTATGCTATCCAGAAATTCTATATCATTTCCAATCGATAATATGTCATCCACATATAATATTAGAAATGCTATAGAGCTCCCACTCACTTTCTTGTAAATACAGGCTTCTCCAAAAGTCTGTATAAAACCATACGCTTTGATCACACTATCAAAGCATATATTCCAACTCCGAGATGCTTGCACCAGTCCATAAATGGATCACTGGAGCTTGCACACTTTGTTAGCACCTTTAGGATCGACAAAACCTTCTGGTTGCATCATATACAACTCTTCTTTGACAAATCCATTTAGGAATGCAGTTTTGACGTCCATTTGCCAGACTTCATAATCATAAAATGCGGCAATTGCTAAAATGATTCGGACATACTCAAGCATCGCTACGGGTGAGAAACTCTCATCGTAGTCAACTCCTTGAACTTGTTGAAAACCTTTCGCAACAAGTCAAGCTTTGTAGACAGTAACATTACTATCAGCATATGTCTTCTTCTTGAAGATCCATTTATTCTCTATGGCTTGCCATCATCGTACAAGTCAACCAAAGTCCATACTTTGTTCTCATACATGGATCCTATCTCATTTTTCATGGCCTCAAGCCATTTCACGGAATCTGGTCTCATCATCGCTTCCTCATAGTTCGTAGGTTCATCAAGGTCTAGTAACATGACTTCCAGAACAGGATTACCGTACCACTCTCGTGCGGAACGTACTCTGGTTGACCTATGAAGTTCGGTAGCAACTTGATCTAAAGTTTCATGATCATTATCATTAGCTTCCTCACTAATTGGTGTAGGCATCACGGGAACGGTTTTCTGTGATGAGCTACTTTCCAATTCGAGAGAAGGTACAATTACCTCATCAAGTTCTACTTTCCACCCACTCACTTCTTTCGAGAGAAACTCTTTCTCTAGAAATGATCCATTCTTAGCAACAAATATCTTGCCTTCAGATCTGTGATAGAAGGTGTACCCAACATTTTCTTTTGGATATCCTATGAAGACGCACTTCTCCGATTTGGGTTCGAGCTTATCAGGTTGAAGCTTTTTCACATAAGCATCGCAACCCCAAACTTTAAGAAATGGCAACTTAGGTTTCTTGTCAAACCACAGTTCATACGGTGTCATCTCAACAGATTTAGATGGTGCCCTATTTAAAGTGAATGTAGCAGTCTCTAATGCATAACCCCAAAATGATAGCGGTAAATCGGTAAGAGACATCATAGATCGCACCATATCTAATAAAGTACGGTTACGACGTTCAGACACACCATTTCGTTGTGGTGTTCCAGGTGGCGTGAGTTGTGAAACTATTTCACATTGTTTCAAATGAAGGCCAAACTCGTAACTCAAATATTCGCCTCCGCGATCTGATCGTAGAAACTTTATGTTCTTGTTACGATGATTCTCCACTTCACTCTGAAATTCTTTGAACTTTTCAAATGTTTCAGACTTGTGCTTCATTAAGTAGATATACCCATATCTGGTCAAATCATCTGTGAAGGTCAAAAAATAATGATACCCGCCACGAGCCTCAACACTCATCGGATCGCATACATCAGTATGTATTATTTCCAATAAGTCAGTGGCTCGCTCCATTGTTCTGAAGAACGGAGTCTTAGTCATCTTGCCCATGAGGCATGGTTCGTAAGCATCAAATGATTCATAATCAAGTGATTCTGAAAGTCCATCTGCATGGAGTTTCTTCATGTGCTTTACACCAGTATGACCTAAACGGCAGTGCTACAAATATGTTGCACTATCATTATCAACTTTGCATCTTTTGGCATCAATATTATGAATATGTGTATCACCACGATCGAGATTCAACAACAATAGACCACTCTTCAAGGGTGCATGACCATAAAAGATATTACTCATATAAATAGAACAACCTGTTGGGGAACATAGTGATGACCCACAAGTATAGGGGATCGCAACAGTTTTCGAGGGTAGAGTATTCAACCCAAATTTATTGATTCGACACAAGGGGAGCCAAAGAATATTCTCAAGTATTGGCAGCTGAGTTGTCAATTCAACCACACCTGGAAACTTAATATCTGTAGCAAAGTAATATGATAGTAGTGGTAACGGTAGCAAAAGGTAACAATAGTAAAAGTAATGTTTTTGGTATTTTGTAGTGATGATAGCAATAGCAACGGGAAAGTAAATAAACGAAGAACAATATATGGAAAGCTCGTAGGCAATGGATCGGTGATAGAGAATTATGCCGGATGCGGTTCATCATGTAACAGTCATAACCTAGGGTGACACAGAACTAGCTCCAGTTCATTGATATAATGTAGGCATGTATTCCGAATATAGTCATATGTGCTTATGGAAAAGAACTTGCATAACATCTTTTGTCCTACCCTCCCGTGGCAGCGGGGTCCTTACGGAAACTAAGGGATATTAAGGCCTCATTTTGATAGAGAACCGGAACAAAGCATTAACACATAATGAATACATGAACTCCTCAAACTACGGTCATCACCGGTAAGTGATGTCTACTACACAACCTTCTTCTTGTAGACGTTGTTGGGCCTCCAAGTGCAGAGGTTTGTAGGACAGTAGCAAATTTCCCTCAAGTGGATGACCTAAGGTTTATCAATCCATAGGAGGCGTAGGATGAAGATGGTCTGTCTCAAGCAACCCTGCAACCAAATAACAAAGAGTCTCTTGTGTCCCCAACACACCCAATACAATGGTAAATTGTATAGGTGCACTAGTTCGGTGAAGAGATGGTGATACAAGTGGTATATGGATAGTAGATAATAGTTTTTGTAATCTGAAATAATAAAAACAGCAAGGTAACAAGTGATAAAATTGAGCGTAAACGGTATTGCAATGCGTGGAAATAAGGCCTAGGGTTCATACTTTCGCTAGTGTAAGTTCCCTCAACAATACTAACATAATTGGATCACATAACTATCCCTCAACATGCAACAAAGAGTCACTCCAAAGTCACTAATAGCGGAGAACGAACAAAGAGATTATGGTAGGGTACGAAACCACCTCAAAGTTATTCTTTCCAATCAATCCGTTGGGCTATTCCTATAGGTGTCACAAACAGCCCTAGAGATCGTACTAGAATAACACCTTAAGACACAAATCAACCAAAACCCTAATGTCACCTAGATACTCCAATGTCACCTCAAGTATCCGTGGGCATGATTATACGATATGCATCATGCAATCTCAGATTCATCTATTCAACCAACACAAAGGACCTCAAAGAGTGCCCCAAAGTTTCTATCGGAGAATCACGACGAAAACATGTGCCAACCCCTATGCATAGGTTCCCAATGTCACAAAACCCGCAAGTTGATCACCAAGACATACATCAAGTGTTCTCAAGTCTTTAAAGACTCAATCCGATAAGATAACTCCAAAGGGAAAACTCAATTCATTACAAGAGAGAAGAGGGGGACGAGAAATATAGGATCCAACTATAATAGCAAAGCTCGCGATACATCAAGATCGTATCATCTCAAGAACATGAGAGAGAGAGAGAGAGATCAAACACATAGCTACTGGTACATACCCTCAGCCCCGAGGGAGAACTACTCCCTCCTTGTCATGGAGAGCGCCGGAATGATGAAGATGGCCACCGGAGAAGGATTGCCCCCTTCTGGCAGGGTGCCGGAACGGGTCTAGATTGGTTTTTGGTGGCTACGGAGGCTTCTGGCGGCGGAACTCCCGATCTAATCTCTGTTCTGGAAGTTTTAGGGTACGTGGAGTTATATAGGCGGAAGAAGTACGTCAGGGGAGTCACGAGGGCCCCACGAGGTAGGGGGCACGCCCCCCACCCTCGTGGGCAGCTCCCGTATCTTCTGACGTGGGGTGCAAGTCCATCAGGTGTGTTTCCTTTCAAAAATAACTTCTCTAGTTGATTTCATTCCGTTTCGACTCCGTCTGATATTCCTTTTCTTCAAAACACTGAAATAGGCATAAAACAGCAAATCTGGGCTGGGCCTCCAGTTAATAGGTTAGTCCCAAAAATAATATAAAAGTGGATAATAAAGCCCAATATTGCCCAAAACAGTAGATAATATAGCATGGAGCAATCAAAAATTATAGATACGTTGGAGACGTATCAAGCATCCCCAAGCTTAATTCCTGCTCGTCCTCGAGTAGGTAAATGATAAAAAAAGATAATTTTTGATGTGGAATGCTAGTTGGCATAATTTCAATGTAATTCTTCTTAATTGTGGCATGAATATTCAGATCCACAGGATTCAAGACAAAAGTTCATATTGACATAAAAATAATAATACTTCAAGCATACTAACTAAGCAATTATGTCTTCTCAAAATAACATGGCCAAAGAAAGCTATCCCTACAAAATCATATAGTCTGGCTATGCTCTATCTTCACCACACAAAATATTTAAATCATGCACAACCCCGATGACAAGCCAAGCAATTGTTTCATACTTCTGATGTTCTCAAACTTTTTCAATCTTCACGCAATACATGAGCGTGAGCCATGGACATTGCACTATAGGTGGAATAGAATGGTGGTTGTGGAGAAGACAAAAAGGGAGAAGATAGTCTCACATCAACTAGGCATATCAACGGGCTATGGAGATGCCCATCAATAGATATCAATGTGAGTGAGTAGGGATTGCCATGCAACGGATGCACTAGAGCTATAAGTATATGAAAGCTCAACAAAAGAAACTAGTGGGTGTGCATCAAACTCGCTTGCTCATGAAGACCTAGGGCATTTTGAGGAAGCCCATCATTGGAATATACAAGCCAAGTTCTATAATGAAAGATTCCCACTAGTATATGAAAGTGACAACATAGGAGACTCTCTATCATGAAGATCATGGTGCTACTTCGAAGCACAAGTGTGGTAAAAGGATAGTAGCATTGTCCCTTCTCTCTTTTTCTCTCATTCTTTTTTATTTTTTTAATTTTTATTTGGGCCTTTCTATTTTTTATGGCCTCTTTTTTTATTATTATTTGGGCTTCTTTGGCCTCTTTTATTTATTTTTCGTCCGGAGTCTCATCCCGACTTGTGGGGGAATCATAGTCTCCATCATCCTTTCCTCACTGGGACAATGCTCTAATAATGATGATCATCACACTTTTATTTACTTACAACTCAATAATTACAACTCGATACTTAGAACAAGATATGACTCTATATGAATGCCTCCGGTGGTGTACCAGGATGTGCAATGATTCATGAGTGACATGTATGAAAAATTATGAACAGTGGCTTTGCCACAAATATGATGTCAACTACATGATCATGCAAAGCAATATGACAATGATGAAGCGTGTCATAATAACGGAACGGTGGAAAGTTGCATGGCAATATATCTCGGAATGGCTATGGAAATGCCATAATAGGTAGGTATGGTGGCTGTTTTGAGGAAGGTATATGGTAGGTGTATGATACCGGCGAAAGGTGCGCGGTATTAGAGAGGCTAGCAAAGGTGGAAGGGTGAGAGTGCGCATGATCCATGGACTCAACATTAGTCATAAAGAACTCACATACTTATTGCAAAAATCTATTATTTATCGAAACAAAGTACTACGCGCATGCTCCTAGGGGGATAGATTGGTAGGAAAAGACCATCACTCGTCCCCGACCGCCACTCATAAGGAATACAATCAATAAATAAATCATGCTCCAACTTCATCACATAACGGTTCACCATACGTGCATGCTACGGGGATCACAAGCTTCAACACAAGTATTTCTCAAATTCACAACTACTCAACTAGCATGACTCTAATATCACCATCTCCATATCTCAAAACAATTATCAAGTATCAAACTTCTCATAGTATTCAACACACTCATAAGAGAATTTTATTATTCTTTTTGTATACCTAGCATATTAGGATTTTAAGCAAATTACCATGCTATTTAAGACTCTCAAAATAATCTAAGTTAAGCATGAGAGTTCATCTATTTCTTCAAAATAAAACTACCACCATGTTCTAAAAGATATAAGTGAAGCACTAGAGCAAATGACAAACTACTCCGAGAAATATAAGTGAAGATCAATGACTAGTCGAATAATTATGCAACTATGTGAAGACTCTCTAACATTTAATAATTTCATATCTTGGTATTCTATTCAAACAGCAAGCAAAGCAAAATAAAATGACATTCTAAGAATGGCAAACATCATGTGAAGAAGCAAAAACTTAGGATCAACCGATACTAACCGATAGTTTTTGAAGAAGAAAGGTGGGATGCCAACCGGGGCATCCCCAAGCTTAGACGCTTGAGACTTCTTGAAATATTATCTTGGGGTGCCTTGGGTATCCCCAAGCTTGAGCTTCTGTGTCTCCTTAATTTCTCTCATATCACGGTCTCCCTAAATCTCAAAAGCTTCATCCACACAAAACTCAACAAGGACTCGTGAGATAAGTTAGTATAAACCATTACAAAAACCTTATCATACTCTACTGTAGCAAATCACTAAAATTATTATTCAACATTGCATACTAAATGCCTCTGCATATTTAATAGTCCTATCCTCAAATAGAATCATTAAAGAAGCAAATATATGCAAACAATGCAAACATAACAGCAATCTGCCTAAACAGGATAGTTTGTAGAGAATGCTGCAACATCCATACTTCCCTAGCTCCAAAAATTATGAAAGAAAATTCCCACTGTATTAAATTTCTCAGATCTTAATATGCAAAAGGTTTCAACATTTTATCACATTCTTACTTTTCTAGGTAATTATTGCAACAGCTGTAAACTTTCTGTTTTCAAACAGCAACATGTATACTTGTAACATAGGCATAGTAAAGACTATTAATGCCACTTTTATTGAAATAAAAGATGCAAAAAATTGTTCTAAATAACAGCAATAAAATCTTAACAAAATAAATTGATGCTCCAAGCAAAACACATATCATGTGGCGAATAAAAATATAGCTTTAAGTAAAGTTACCGATGAACGAAGACGAAAGAGGGGGTGCCTTCCGGGACATCCCCAAGCTTAGGCTCTTGGTTGTCCTTGACTATTGCCTTGGGGTGCCTTGGGCATCCCCAAGCTTAGGCTCTTGCCACTCCTTATTCCATAATCTATCGAATCCTTACCCAAAACTTGAAAACTTCACAACACAAAACTTAAAGTAGAAAACTCGTGAGCTCCGTTAGCGAAAGAAAACAAAACACCACTTCAAGGTACTGTAATGAACTCATTCTTTATTTATATTGGTGTTAAACCTACTGTATTCCAAATTCTCTATGGTTTATAAACTCTTTTTACTAGCCATAGATTCATCAAAATAAGCAAACAACACAATGAAAACAGAATCTGTCAAAAATAGAACAGTCTGTAGTAATCTGGATCAAACGTATACTTCTAGAACTCATAAAATTCTAAAATAAATTGATGGCCTGAGGAATTTATCTATTAATCATCTGAAAAAATAATTAACTAAATATCACTCTCCAAATAAAAATGGCAGCAATTCTCGTGAGCGCTAAAGTTTCTGTTTTTTACAGCATGATCGACAAGACTTTCCCCAAGTCTTCACAAAGGTTCTACTTGGCACAAACACTAATTAAAAGCATAAAACCACATCTAAACAGAGGCTAGATGAATTATTTATTACTAAACAGGAACAAAAAGCAAATTGGGTTGCCTCCCAACAAGCGCTATCGTTTAATGCCCCTAGCTAGGCATGATGATTTCAATGATGCTCACATAAAGGATAAGAATCGAAATATAAAGAGAGCATCATGAAGAATATGACTAGCACATTTAAGTCTAACATACTTACTATGCATAGGGATTTTGTGAGCAAACAACTTATGGTAACAAGAATCAACTTGCATAGGAAGGTAAAACAAGCATAACTTCAAAACTTTAAGCACATAGAGAGGAAACTTGATATTATTGCAATTCCTACAAGCATATGTTCCTCCCTCATAATAATTTTCAGTAGCATCATGAATGAATTCAACAATATAACCAGCACCTAAAGCATTCTTTTCATGAGATACAAGCATAGAAATTTTACTACTCTCCACACAAGCAAAATTCTTCTCATGAATAATAGTGGGAGCAAACTCAACAAAATAACTATCATGTGATTGAAAATTAAGATCAAGATGACAAGTTTCATTGTTATCATTATTATTTAAAGCATACATGTCATCACAATAATCATCATAGATAGGAAGCATGCTTTCATCATAATAAATTTGCTCATCAAAACTTGGGGGACAAAAAATATCATCTTCATCAAACATAGCTTCTCCAAGCTTGTGGCTTTGCATATCATTAACATCATGGATATTCAAGGAATTCATACTAACAACATTGCAATAATGCTCACCATTCAAATATTTAGTGCCAAACATTTTATAGATTTCTTCTTCTAGCACTTGAGCACAATTATCCTTTCCATCATACTCACGAAAGATATTTAAAAGGTGAAGCGTATGAGACAAACTCAATTCCATTTTTTTGTAATTTTCTTTTATAAACTAAACTAGTGATAAAACAAGAAACTAAAAGACTCGATTGCAAGATCTAAAGATATACCTTCAAGCACACACCTCCTCGGCAACAGCGCCAGAAAAGAGCTTGATGTCTTCTACACAACCTTCTTCTTGTAGACGTTGTTGGGCCTCCAAGTGCAGAGGTTTGTAGGACAGTAGCAAATTTCCCTCAAGTGTAACATCCCAAATTTTCAATTTGGAATGTTATACATTAGATCATCATTGCATATCATATTTTATTTACTTTTTGTTTTGATCCTAGAAATTCTACGCAACTCAAGGACCCACGGAGAGAGTTGGGGATTTCGTTATTTTCATATTTGAGTTTTCTCAAAATTTGAGAATAGGATCATTTGATTTTAATTATTTATCATCAATTATTTCTATTACAAAAATATGAGAGAGGGAATAAAATGACTTTCCCAAAATAAAGAAATATTGAGGATCTAATAATAAAATCAAGTAAGGTTTTATTTTGAAGTTTTTCGGTATTTTATTTGAATTTAAGAAAAATGTGCGTTTTTCAAAATTGCATTTAGGCCCCAAATAAATGTTCACCTTGTGCGGCTTGATTTTAGAAGCCGGGAAAATTTATTTCGCGATTTTTGGAGTCCGTTTAGTATTTCTTTTTATTTTTCTTCTACACGTAATTATTAAAAAAACGCGCACCGACCTAACCGGGCCGTGTCCGACTAGGACTCCTGGCCCGGCAGGCTTTATAAGCTGCAGCCCAGCCCCGGGCCAAAACCCTAGCCGCCAGCCCCGCCCGCCCTCGAGCCCCGAGCCGCCGCCCGCGCCGCCCGCGCCGCCCGCCGCCGCCGCCGCCGACGCCTCGTCGGACCCCGCCGCCGCCTCGCCGGACCCCGCCGCCGCCGACCCGCCACCGAGGTGCCTCGATTTCTGCGCCGTCGTTTTTCTCGAAAAAAAATGTTCGGTTTTTCCGTCGGTTTTTTTTGGTTTAGGTTAAATAGCGAGCGTTTGCTCGTTCGTTCGTTTTAACGAACGTGTTCGTCGTTTAGATCCGGTTAACAAACGTTCGTTCGTTAATCCGTTCGTCGTTTTTCTTTTTCTCGGATTTTCCGCGTTTATTTTCTAATCGCGATTTCTGATCTGATTTTCGTTTTAGTATATCTTTTCGCTCGTTTATCGGAATCAGGCGATTCAAGCGCCTGGAGTTTCGTCTCGAAACCCTCTATCCATCTAACCAACTTAAACAAGTTTTTGCTACTGTAAAATTTGACTTAGATCCAGATTAGTAGAACAAAGTTGTTTTCTTTTGCCGTTTGACTTTCGTTGCTTCGTTTGATTTGATTCTTTTTGCAAATCGGAGTTCTTAAGTTGAACTTTCTGGTTAGATCTCTTACTTGAGTTTTACCTGTGCATTAGATGGGTACTTATTGTATGCTTGTTGTTTGTCTGCAATAGAATACCCGGAGTGCGCCACCTGTTACTTTGAATCTCTAGGTTTCGCGGATCATCAGCAAGGCAAGTAACACTTGATCATACCTTTCCTACTACCCAGTTTTATTGCATTAGATCAAATCCTCAAACATTGCATGATTAGGATCTAATTAAATTGTGGGATGGGAAGTAGTTGAGGTAGTACCTATTACCTGTTTATTATCAAACCTTTGGGAGTTACTTCTACGTTTGCTTATTATTGCTATGCTATGCTAGTAGACGTGGATTGGGTGAGTGATATCCATGACAGATGTGAGTTTTTTAATTAATGGTTTATCTAAGGTGGCAACCTAAACACACATCTGGGTGGATTGAGGCACTTGGGTAATCAAGGATTTGCCTGTTTTCTTTTGGACCGCCACCCAGGCTCAAAGGGATCATGAGATTATTCATGCTAGAAACTTCCATGTGCAGCCACAAACTATTATGGGCTCTAGCATAGTTGACTAAGTCGTGCGAACTCTTACAGTGGTAGACTAGCAGATGTAGGGGATGTAGGTGGTACGGTCTACCTGATCGTAAGGTGCTAGCGCTTCTGAAAGACTATGTCTCAGTCATCCGTCTTCTCAAACACCATGTAGTGCGAGAAACCAAACGGAGGCGATCGAGTCTTGTGGGGAAAAGTGCGCAAACCTCTGCAGAGTGTATAGACTAATCATGGTTAGCCGTGTCCCCAGTTATGGACATCTTGAGTATCTAGTACTTGGATTATCGTGTGAATCTCAACATGTTACCCTAATTTAATTTGGTTGGGTTTTGTTTAATGATGTTTAATTGGGATTGAGAATGCTGTCAACCATTCTCAATGTTTAACAACTACCATGATAGTTAAATAAATTTTATTCCTTTGTAGTAGGGAAAATTTGGCTTTACGCAAAAACTGTAACCATAGAGCTTTCCACCAGCCAAATATGCATATAGAATAGCTGTTCCATTCCATTACTCTCTATGTGTTACATTGCCAGCATATTCCATGTGCTGACCCGTTTTCGGGCTGCAACATTAATGTTGCAGACTTTTCAGACGACGATTAAGGAGTTTTTAGGTTGTGGTTCTATACTCAGTGATGTCGTTGGAGTTGATGGACTCGCTTATCTTCCAAGCCTTCTGCTGTTATCGTTATTAGATGGCCTTAAGCCATGTTTATTGTAATAAGATCTCTATTGAGACACTCGATGTAATAAGTGTGTGATTGCTACTCTGTTATAAATCCTCCGAGTACTGTGTGGTGTCAGCATTACTGATCCAGGGATGACACCGGAGCACAGAGATTGGACCGTTTGAGGTCTGGTCGCTACAGAGATGGTATCAGAGCACATGCTGACTGTAGGACACGACCACTAAGCTAAAGACCTAGATCGCTACCTACTCTCTTCTCTTCTGACTCCTCATCTTTTCTACTCTTTTAGGATGGCGGATGCAAGGAACAAGTTCACGCAACCGGATGAAGATACACCCTTTGGATGTCACTTGAAGGAAGTCACTAGATACCTGAACATAGGAGTACCAAGCTTCACCGGAACCTACAATGCCACTTTACCTGAAGAAGAGCGCTGGATGATTCAAGTTCAAGTTCCAGGAAGGACGTTCATGCCAGTCACTGAGCCCATAGAGTTTTCTTTTGATGCACCAACTTGGAGTCTAGGAAAGAGCATGGCAGCTCACATCACCATAGGACGCATTGGAGAAGTCTACTGCAATGATCTCAAGGATACTATCTACCAGATTTGTGGACGCCGAGATGAGCACTGGGAGATGATCAGCACCAGGAAGGATAGATCAATTGCAGCTTTTATCCAGGAGTTAAACCAGCACATTCGACGTCAGGAGAACCAGATGTGCGCCGACATGATAGACCTGAAGAAGGCAAGGACAAGAATCAAGGAACTGGAGGAAGAACTCCAGGCTACACGTGAAGATTATGAAGAAGAAATTGAAGTATTAGTGGACAAGAATGCCGACCTAACAATGAAGATCGGGATATTTATGGGAGGCCCTACACCAGTAGATGAAGACGAAGAACCCAAGGAGATATGCCCGGAAGACTACATCATCATCGACGACACCGATTCGGATCCAGATGATAGCGATGATGACTATGTTGATGAAGCCGGAGCAGATATCATGGAGTCTGCAACCGAAGAATATTTCTAGTAGACCACCTCATCAGTAGTAGTAGTCCACCATGTAAATATTATAGTCCGAGCACTTTTGCGATAGTTAGATCGATTGTATGCCCTTGTTTGATTGAATGAATGAAGTGAATTGTTTGATTTTGCCTCATGTGCATATGGGTAGTGTTTTCTCTTTAGACCCCCTCTATTCTTAAATCTCATATTTTCTAAACCCTCAGATGCCTCCGAGACGTGACCCCGGATTTACCTTTCCACCGGAGCTCACTCAGTTGATCCAGCAGCAGAACACATTGATGCAGTTGCTAGTCCAGAATCAGAATCAGGGGAACAACAACAATCCACCACCACCTGTTGATCATTTAGCCTGTTTTCTTAGGCTGAACCCGCTGGTGTTTTCTAGTAGCACCGAGCCAATAGTAGCAGATGATTGGCTCCGCAAGACAGCTAGAGAGTTGACCACAGCAGGATGCACGGATGCGGAGAAGGTGAACTTTGCCGCACATCAGCTTGAAGGACCCGCAGCATCATGGTGGGAGAACTTCACAGCCACTTTCCCTGTCGACACTGTCACATGGGATCAGTTTCAGCAGGCTTTTCACACTGCCCATGTTTCAGCAGGAGCTATGGCCATGAAGAAGCGTGAGTTTCGCAACTTGCGCCAAGGAGGACGGACAATTGGCCAGTATGTGGAGGACTTTAGTAAATTAGCACGTTATGCCCCAGATGACGTTGCTACGGATGCAGCTAAGCAGGAGAAGTTTCTGGAAGGACTGAACGATGAGTTGAGCATGCAGTTGATGGTAGCAACCTTCATCAACTACCTGGAGTTGGTAGATCGTGCTCTTATGATTGAAGGGAAGCAGCAGCAAATTGAAAGTCATAAGAGGAAGTATGCACAAGGAAAGTACAATTCCAGAGCTCAGCAGAAGCCACGTTTTACCCCTAGACCAGGAGGACATTTTCAGCATACCCATGGAGGAGGTAGCCCGCACAATCATAATGGTCCCAGGAATGGTAATGGTAATGGAGGAAGCAATGGCCGGAACCGCACCAACCCATCAACCCCAGCCAAGAAAGATCTGAGCCAAGTCACTTGCTTTAAGTGTTCGAAGACCGGACATTATGCCAATGAATGTCCTGAATTACAAAATGGAAATAGCAACAGAAGCTCTGGGAAGAAGCCGAACCCTTTCAATAGGGGACAGGTGAACCATGTTAGCATGGAGGAGGTTGAAGCTCAGCCTGATGCAATAATAGGTAAGTTTTTGGTTAAGTCATTTGCTGCACTCGTTCTTTTTGATACTGGTGCATCACATTCATACATCTCAAGGGGATTTGTGGATAAGTATAACCTGTCAACCCAAGCCCTTAGGTCACCCATGTTAGTAACCTCGCCCGGAGCAGAATATATGGCTAGTCCATGGTGTGATCGGTTACCATTAAGGATTGGTAACTATGTTTTTCCCTCAGACCTAATAGTATTGGAATCCCAAGGATTGGATGTGATATTAGGCATGGATTGGTTGTCAAAGTATGAAGGGAATATTGAATGTGCTAGTAAGTCAATTTTGCTTACCACCCTAGAAGGGAGAAGGATCAAGTATGTATCCCGGCATGTGCCAAAGAGGACTCAAGTAAATTGCTTAACAGGAGTTGTGCAGGAGGAAGTACCAGTGGTAAAGGAATTACCTGATGTATTTCCAGAGGAGTTGCCAGGCATGCCACCAGATAGAGACATTGAGTTTTTGATTGAGCTATTGCCAGGCACAGGGCCAATATCGAAGAGACCATACAGGATGCCTGCAAAGGATTTGGTGGAGATTAAGAAGCAAATTAAGGAGTTACTGGATAAAGGTTATATTCACCCAAGTTCTTCACCTTGGGGATCGCCAGTACTTCTAGTGGAGAAGAAGGATGGATCGTTAAGAATGGTTGTCGATTATCGAGGATTGAATGAAGTAACAATCAAGAACAAGTACCCACTACCGATGATCAATGATCTGTTTGATCGATTGCAAGGAGCTAAGGTATTTTCCAAGATCGATCTGCGATCAGGATACCACCAGTTGAAGATTCGGGAACAAGATATACCCAAGACGGCTTTTACCACCAGGTATGGGCTGTACGAGTATACCATTATCTCATTTGGTCTGACTAACGCACCTGCATATTCTATGAACATGATGAACAAAGTGTTTATGGAGTTTTTGGATAAGTTCGTCGTAGTGTTCATTGATGATATCCTGGTTTACTCAAAGA
Organism: Triticum aestivum; assembly: GCF_018294505.1. Lineage (NCBI taxonomy): Eukaryota > Viridiplantae > Streptophyta > Magnoliopsida > Poales > Poaceae > Triticum > Triticum aestivum. The sequence continues at coordinate 240,606,271 of NC_057806.1, forward strand.
ATGAAGAGGAGCATAAGGAATATTTGCGTTTGGTTCTTGGAAAGCTCAGGGAACATCAATTATATGCCAAGTTTAGCAAATGTGAGTTTTGATTGAAGGAAGTAGGATTCCTCGAACACGTTATATCTGGAGAAGGAATAGCAGTTGACCCCACAAAGGTTATCACTGTGACCAATTGGGAAGCACCAACAATAGTTGGAGAGATCCGGAGTTCTCTTGGACTCGTAGGATACTATCAGAGATTTATTGAGAATTTCTCAAAGATTGCGAAGCCTATGACGGAGTTGTTGAAGAAAAATACCAAGTTCATATGGACGAAGGAATGTGAGGTTAGTTTCCAGGAGTTGAAGAAACGTTTGGTTACTTCACCAGTGTTGATTTTGCCAGACCAGACCAAGGATTATGAGGTGTATTACGACGCTTCACATCGAGGACTTGGAGCAGTGCTTATGCAGGAAGGGAGAGTTGTTTCATATGCCTCACGACGGCTTAAGCCTCATGAGTTGAATTATGTTACGCATGATTTGGACTTAGCAGCCGTAGTGCATGCACTGAAGACTTGGAGACATTTTCTGATTGGAAACCATTGCGAGGTGTATACGGATCATAAGAGTTTGAAGTATATTTTCACACAGAAGGAGTTGAATCTCAGACAAAGTAGATGGTTGGAGCTCATCAAGGATTATGATATGAAATTGCATTATCACCCCGGAAGGGCTAATGTAGTAGCCGACGCATTAAGCCGTAAGAGTCATGTCAACACCCTAATGACGGGAGAATTACCAAGGGAGTTAGTCGAAAATCTTCGAGAGTTATGTTTAGAAATAGTCCCGAGAGGCTATGTAGCAGCATTGGAGGTTCAGTCTACATTGATGGATAAAATCAGAGAAGCCCAAAGGACTGACAAGGAGATTGCTTCTATTAAGGAGAAACTAGCAAAGGAAAGGCTAAGGGATTTCGTGAGGATGAGCACGATACCCTATGGTTTGAAGACCGTGTTTACGTGCCCAATGACCCGGAGATCAGGAAGTTGATACTGCAAGAGGCACATGATTCACCATATTCGATTCACCCAGGAAATACCAAGATGTATTTGGATTTGAAGGATATTTTCTGGTGGACCGGAATGAAGAAGGATATTGCGGAGTACGTAGCAGTTTGTGATGTATGTCAGAGAGTGGAGGCAGAGCATCAGAAGCCAGCAGGATTGCTACAACCATTGCCGATACCCGAATGGAAGTGGGATAACCTAGGCATGGATTTTATTACAGGATTGCCCAGAACACGTTCAGGCTATGACTCGATTTGGGTTGTAGTCGATCATTTGACAAAGGTAGCTCATTTCATCCCGGTAAAGACCACTTACACCAGTGCGAAGTTGGCAAAGATATACATGACCAGGATAGTATGTCTGCATGGAGTTCTGAGGAGTATCGTATCAGATAGAGGAACCCAGTTTACCTCAAAGTTCTGGAAGCAGTTGCACGAAACTTTGGGAACCAGGCTAGAATTCAGTACAGCTTTTCATCCACAGACAGATAGACAGACCGAGAGAGTCAATTAGATTTTGGAGGATATGCTGAGAGCTTGTGCGCTAGATTATGGATCTAGTTGGGACGACAATTTGCCATATTGTCACACCCTCGATGCGACTATAGCTCCCACGTGTCGAGGCACAACTTAGAGGCATAATCGCATTGAAGGCAATGTCGCAAGTTAGGCAATCTTCACAACATCCCATGTAATATAATTAATAAAAGGGGAGATAACATAGTTGGCTTACACTCGCCACGTCAATCAAGTACATAAAATAGCATTACATCATCCAAACACTCATGGCCCGACTACGACACCAAAATAAAAGATAACCCAACATGCGACACGGTCCCGATCACCCCCAACTAGGCACCACTACTGATCATCAGGGAAAGACACGTAGTATCGTTGAGAGTCCTCGTCGAACTCCCACTTGAGCTCGAGCGCGTCACCTGGAGCGGAATCATCAGGCCCTGCATCTGGTGTAATAGTAATCTGTGAGCCACAGGGACTCAGCAATCTCGCACCCTCGCAATCAAGATTATTTAAGCTTAAGGGTAAGGCAAGGTAAATATGTGGAGCTGCAGCAAGCGACTAGCATATATAGTGGCTATCCTGTTCGCAAAAGAGAGCGAGAAGAGGAGGCAAAGCGCGAGCGAGAAACTAGAGGACAACCTGCGCAAACATTACTCCAACACCGTGTCCACTTCCCGGACTCCGCCGAGAAGAGACCATCACGGTAACACACTCAGTTGATTCATTTTAATTAAGTTAAGGTTTAAGTTATCTACAACCGGACATTAACAAATTCCCATCTGCCCATAACCGTGGGCACGGCTTTCGAAAGTTCAAATCCCTGCAGGGGAGTCCCAACTTAGCCCATGACAAGCTCTCACGGTCAACGAAGGAATAGACCTCCTCCCGAGACGTTCCGATCAGACTCGGTACCTCGGTTCTTCAAGACACTTCGACAGGTTAAAACAAGACCAGCAACACCGCCCGAATGTGCCGACAAATCCCAATAGGAGCTGCACATATCTCGTTCTCAGGGCACACTCAGATGAGCGCTCCATACAACTAAAACCAAACCTCGAGTTTCCCTGAGGGGGCGCTGCACAGGACTCTAGTTTGGACCAACACTCAGAGGAGCACTGGCCCAGGGGGGCTAAAATAAGATGACCCTCAAGCTCCGGAAACCCAAGGGAAAAAGAGGCTAGGTGGCAAATGGTAAAACCAAGGTTGGGCATTGCTGGAAAAGCTTTAATCAAGGCGAACTATCAAGGGGTTCCCATTATAACCCAACCGCGTAAGGAACGCAAAATCCGGGAACATAACACCGATATGACGGAAACTAGGGCGGCAAGAGTGGAACAAAACACTAGGCGAGAGGCCGAGCCTTCCACCCTTTACCAAGTATATAGATGCATTAAGATAACATGGCAATATAATGATATCCCAACAAGTAAAATCATGTTCCAACAAGGAACGGTCTCCAATCTTCACCTGCAACTAGCAACGCTATAAGAGGGGCTGAGCAAAGCGGTAACATAGCCAATCAACGGTTTGCTAGGACATGGTGGGTTAGAGGTTTGACATGGCAATTTGGGAGGCTTGAAAGCAAGTGGTAGGCATTGTAGCATTGGCATAGCAAAGGAGCGAGCAATCTAGCATAGCAAAGATAGCAGTGATTTCGAGGGTATGTTCATCTTACCTGCAAAGTTGTCAGAGTTGACTGAATCCTCGAAAGCAAACTCAATGGGCTCCTCGTTAGCGAACTCGTCTCCCGGCTCTACCCAAACAAGACAAACAAGCAACAAGGACACAATCAACCACGTGCAAGGATCAAACAATATGATGCAAGGATGGTATGCTATGCGGGATGCGATGCGGGATGCATATGCAAGATTTGACAAGGGATGCATGAACCTGGCCTCAACTTGGAAATCCAAGTGTGCCACTGGAAATATGAGATGAAATCGCTTGAAAATGATATAAAGAACGCCGGAATCGGAGATACGGTTTTGAAATGGCAAGCGGTTCAAATATGACCACGTTCTGCGATTTACAGCAAGTAGTCATCTAAATGCAACAAGAAGAACATGCTACAGCACCCAAACATGGCATCAAAATACATGGAAGGGATCCATTCATGATGCTTAACAAAAGTCTAGCACTGAGCTACAGCCAATTCATCCATTAACAGGTTCAAACAAGCACGGCAAAAAATGCATATGGTAAACAGATTTCAGACTTAGTGAAATTAACACTTGTCTGGAATTTCAGATCAGATAGCACTCTTTGGAGGAACAAAACTACATGCTACAGGACCTGAACATGGCAAAGTAAAACATGGCATGGAGCTACTCAAAAAGCTTTACAAAAGTCCCTTAGTGACCTTGAGCCAAAAGGGATCATAAAATACATTTGCAAGCATGTGAACATGGCAAAAACATAATCAGATCACAGACTTAGTGAAAACTGGAGCATGTTGAAAACAGATATCAAGTAGGCATGTTTACGAGCTCGATGCACTCACTACGGAGCAAGTCATGACAAGCTAAGCATACAACCATCAAGAATACACAAAATGCAAGATAGACATGGCAAGAACAATAGCATAGCATGCACGGTTCAACTACAACATCCTCGGCAAAATCGCTAACAAGTAGACAATCTGCCCAGATTCACGAAATAGCAAAAGTAGAGCTCGATTGACTCAAGCTAGGGTGCTCCATAATTGCAAACAAAGACATGGATGGATAGAGCATTACAAGATTAATAAAACATCCTTACTGATCATCCTCAAAAGAGGCACGGATCACTAGGAAACGACATGAACATATGGCAACATGAGATAAATAGGTCAAGGACTTAGTGGAAATGCTAAGTCCCTGAAATCAGCATTACCAAGTGCCTCACTTTGCAAGCTTGTGCTAGTCACCACACACATCACAAAAATACATGGGTTGCACCTCTGGAGAGATGGAAAAACCCTTAACAAAACATATGTAGAGCTCATGGGCATATCATGCACACAATAATCATGGCAAAAATGACAAATATCTAAATGGAGTAGCAGATCTGACAATTATCTCAAGTAGCACTCTTCTAACAGAATTTCGGGCATCAAGATGAACTCAAATGAAAATGATGCACTAGAATGAAATGATGTACTCTCTGAGACGAACATTTTGATATGCTATATGCCCAAAACGGAGCTACGGATGAGGAGTTACGGCCCGATGAACAATGGCATATTATTAGGGTTTCGGGAGTAGAGAGTCAACCCTGAGATATTTTTAGATCCAGATCTGGATCGGATCTGGCGGTACTGTAGCAGCTTGGTCTTCGCCGGAAATGGAGAAGGGGCTGCTGGAGCGGGTTCCGGCCGGCGCGGGTCGCCGGAGCGACGAGGGCGGTGGGCGCGGCGGTTTGGCGAGGCGGGGAGGCGCGGTCGGCGAGCTGGTGCGGCGGCGGTGGCCGGGCGGCGGTGGAGCACGGTGCCGGTGACGAGGCGCGGGCGGCGCGGCGAGGGAGCCGGGCGGCGGGCGGAGCGGATCGGTGGCGGGGAAGAAGCAGACGGGCGGCGGCTCAGGCGCGCGGGCCGGGAGGGCCGGCGCTGGGCCGCGCGGGCCTGGCGGAGGAGGAGGCCGGCGATGCCACGTGGCAGGCGCAGAGTGGACGGCAGCGATGTCCGGCGCGCGGACGAACGTGTCCGGCATGCAGATGAGGAGCGGAGCTAGGGTTAGGGTGGTTTGGATCTGCAATTTCGGGGAGGGGATATAAATAGGCATAGAGGGAGCTAGGAGAGTCCAAATGAGGTACGGTTTTTGGCCACGCGATCGTGATTGAACGCTCTAGATTATGGAGTAGGTTTTGGTGGGTTTTGGGCCAAATTGGAAGGGTGTTGGGCTGCAACACACACGAGGCCTTTTCGGTCCCTCGGTTAATCGTTGGAGTATCAAACAAAGTCCAAATGATACGAAACCTGACAGGCGGTCTACCGGTAGTAAACCAAGGACGCTTGGCAAGTCTCGGTCCAATCCGGAAATGTTTAATCCCCACACATGAAAGAAAGGTAGAAATGACCACCGGAGGAGAACGGAGCGCCGGAATGCAAAACGGACAACGGGGAAAAAGCTCGGATGCATGAGATGAACACGTATGCAAATGCAATGCACATGATGACATGATATGAGATGCATGACAACGACAACAACACACGGAGACAAAGACCTGAACCCGAGAAAATAAAATAACTTAACGCCGGAAACGGCAAGAGTTGGAGTACATATTGGGTAAGTCATATCCGGGGTGTTACACATATGTAGAGTTCTCTTATAACAATAGCTACCAAACCAGTTTGAAGATGGCCCCTTTCGAAGCCTTGTACGGAAGGAGGTGCAGGACACCATTGTCATGGGACGAAGTTGGAGACCGCCAGTTGTTTGGACCTGACTTGATTAAAGAGTCTGAACAGAACGTGAAGTTGATTCGCGATAGGCTCGAGATAGCCCAGTCTAGACAGAAGAGTTATGCAGATTCTAAACGCAAGGAGACAGTTTACGAAGTTGGATATAGAGCTTATCTTCGAGTATCACCACTTCGGGGAACAAAGCGTTTTGGAGTTAAGGGAAAGTTAGCACGACAATTTGTAGGACCATACCGAGTTTTGGAGCGTATGGGAGAAGTGGCCTACAAGTTGGAATTGCCCGAAGGATTGTAAGGAGTTCATGATGTGTTCCACGTTTCTCAGTTGAAGAAGTGCCATGCGGAGATGGCTGACATACCGTTGAGGGATACAGTGCCATTGGAAGCAATCCAGTTGGATAACAATTTGACCTATAAGGAGAAACCAGTTAAGATTCTCGAGTTTGCCAGTCGAGTCACTCGCAACAAGGTTATCAAGTTTTGTAAGGTTCAGTGGAGCCACCACACGGAGGACGAAGCCACCTGGGAACGAGAGGAAGATTTGCTCAAGGACCACCCTCACCTATTTTCTAGCCAACCCGAATCTCGAGGGCGAGATTCATCTTAAGGGGGGTAGGTTTGTAACATCCCAAATTTTCAATTTGAAATGTTATACATTAGATCATCATTGCATATCATATTTTATTTGCTTTTGGTTTTGATCCTAGAAATTCTACGCAACTCAAGGACCCACGGAGAGAGTTGGGGATTTCGTTATTTTCATATTTGAGTTTTCTCAAAAATTGAGAATAGGATCATTTAATTTTAATTATTTATCATCAATTATTTCTATTACAAAAATATGAGAGAGAGAATAAAATTACTTTCCCAAAATAAAGAAATATTGAGGATCTAATAATAAAATCAAGTAAGGTTTTATTTCAGAGTTTTTCGGTATTTTATTTGAATTTAGGAAAAATGTGCGTTTTTCAAAATTGCATTTAGGCCCCAAATAAATGTTCACCTTGTGCGGCTTGATTTTAGAAGCCCGGGAAAATTTATTTCGGAATTTTTGGAGTCCGTTTAGTATTTCTTTTTATTTTTCTTCTACGCATAATTATTTTAAAAAAACGCGCACCGACCTAACCGGGCTGTGTCCGACTAGGACTCCTGGCCCGGCAGGCTTTATAAGCCGCAGCCCAGCCCCGGGCCAAACCCTAGTCGCCAGCCCCGCCCGCCCTCGAGCCCCGCGCCGCCGCCGCCCGCCGCCGACGCCGCCGCCTCGCCGGACCCCGCCGCCGCCGACCTGCCGCCGAGGTGCCTCAATTTCCGTGCCGCCGTTTTTCTCGAAAAAAATGTTCGGTTTTTCCTTCGGTTTTCCGTCGGTTTTTTCGGTTTAGGTTAAATAGCGAGCATTCGCTCGTTCGTTCGTTTTAACGAACGTATTCATCGTTTAGATCCGGTTAACGAACGTTCGTTCGTTAATCCATTCGTCGTTTTTCTTTTTCTCGGATTTTCCGCGATTATTTTCTGATCATGATTTCTGATCTGATTTTCGTTTTAGTATATCTTTTCGCTCATTTATCAGAAACAGGCGATTCAAGCGCCTAGAGTTTCGTCTCGAAACCCTCTATCCGTCTAACAAACTTAAACAAATTTTTGCTACTGTAAAATTGGACTTAGATCCAGATTAGTAGAACGGAGTTGTTTTCTTTCGCCGTTTGACTTTCGTTGCTTCGTTCGATTTGATTCTTTTTGCAAACCGGAGTTCTTAAGTTGAACTTTCTGGTTAGATCTCTTACTTGAGTTTTACCTGTGCATTAGATGAGTACTTATTGTATGCTTGTTGTTTGTCTGCGATAGAATACCCGGAGTGCGCCGTCTGTTACTTCGAATCTCTAGGTTTCGCGGATCATCAGCAAGGCAAGTAACACTTGATCATACCTTTCCTACTACCCAGTTTTATTGCATTAGATCAAATCCTCAAACATTGCATGATTAGGATCTAATTAAATTGTGGGATGGGAAGTAGTTGAGGTAGTACCTATTACCTGTTTATTATCAAACCTTTGGGAGTTACTTCTACGTTTGCTTATTATTGCTATGCTATGCTAGTAGACGTGGATTGGGTGAGTGATATCCATGACAGATGTGAGTTTGTTAATTAATGGTTTATCTAAGGTGGCAACCTAAACACACATCTGGTGGATTGAGGCACCTGGGTAATCCAGGATTTGCCTGTTTTCTTTTGGACCGCCACCCAGGCTCAAAGGGATCATGAGATTATTCATGCTAGGAATTTCCGTGTGCAGCCACAAGCTATTATGGGCTCTAGCATAGTTGACTAAGTCGTGCGAACTCTTACAGTGGTAGACTAGCAGATGTAGGGGATGTAGGTGGTACGGTCTACCTGATCGTAAGGTGCTAGCGCTTCTGAAAGACTATGTCCCGGTCATCCGTCTTCTCAAACACCATGTAGTGCGAGAAACCAAACGGAGGCGATCGAGTCTTGTGGGGAAAAGTGCACAAACCTCTGCAGAGTGTATAAACTAATCATGGTTAGCCTTGTCCCCGGTTATGGACATCTTGAGTATTTAGTACTTGGATTATCGTGTGAATCTCAACATGTTACCCTAATTTAATTTGGTTGGGTTTTGTTTAATGATGTTTAATTGGGATTGAGAATGCTGTCAACCATTCTCAATGTTTAACAACTACCATGATAGTTAAATACATTTTATTCCTTTGTAGTAGGGAAAATTTGGCTTTACGCAAAAACTGTAACCATAGAGCTTTCCACCAGCCAAATATGCATATAGAATAGCTGTTCCATTCCATTACTCTCTATGTGTTACATTGCCAGCATATTCCATGTGCTGACCCGTTTTCGGGCTGCAACGTTAATGTTGCAGACTTTTCAGACGACGATTAAGGAGTTTTTAGGTCATGGTTCCGTTGGAGTTGATGGACTCGCTTATCTTCCAAGCCTTCCGCTATTATCGTTATTAGATGGCCTTAAGCCATGTTTATTGTAATAAGATCTCTATTGAGACACTCGATGTAATAAGTGTGTGATTGCTACTCTGTTATAAATCCTCCGAGTACTGTGTGGTGTCAGCATTACTGATCCAGGGATGACACGGGAGCACAGAGATTGGACCGTTTGAGGTCTGGTCGCTACATCAAGTGGATGACCTAAGGTTTATCTATCCATAGGAGACGTAGGATGAAGATGGTCTCTCTCAAGCAACCCTGCAACCAAATAACAAAGAGTCTCTTGTGTCCCCAACACACCCAATATAATGGTAAATTGTATAGGTGCACTAGTTCGGCGAAGATATGGTGATACAAGTGGTATATGGATAGTAGATAATAGTTTTTGTAATCTGAAATAATAAAAACAGCAAGGTAACTAGTGATAAAAGTGAGCGTAAACGGTATTGCAATGCGTGGAAATAAGGCCTAGGGTTCATACTTTCGCTAGTGTAAGTTCCCCCAACAATACTAACATAATTGGATCACATAACTATCCCTCAACATGCAACAAAGAGTCACTCCAAAGTCACTAATAGTGGAGAACGGACGAAGAGATTATGGTAGGGTACAAAACAACCTCAAAGTTATTCTTTCCAATCAATCTGTTGGGCTATTCCTATAGGTGTCACAAACATCCCTAGAGATCGTACTAGAATAACACCTTAAGACACAAATCAACCAAAACCCTAATGTCACCTAGATACTCCAATGTCACCTCAAGTATCCGTGGGCATGATTATACGATATGCATCACACAATCTCAGATTCATCTATTCAACCAACACAAAGGACCTCAAAGAGTGCCCCAAAGTTTCTACCGGAGAATCACGACAAAAACGTGTGCCAAACCCTATGCATAGGTTCCCAATGTCATGAAACCCGCAAGTTGATCACCAAGACATACATCAAGTGTTCTCAAGTCTTTAAAGACTCAATCCGATAAGATAACTCCAAAGGGAAAACTCAATTCATTACAAGATAGAAGAGGGGGAGGAGAAACATAGGGTCCAACTATGATAGCAAAGCTCGCGATACATCAAGATCGTATCATCTCAAGAACATGAGAGAGGGAGATCAAACACATAGCTACTGGTACATACCCTCAGCCCCGAGGGAGAACTACTCCCTCCTCGTCATGGAGAGCGCCGGGATAATGAAGATGGCCACCGGAGAAGGATTGCCCCCTCCGGCAGGGTGCCGGAACGGGTCTAGATTGGTTTTTGGTGGCTACGGAGGCTTCTGGCGGTGGAACTCCCGATCTAATCTCTGTTTTGGAAGTTTTAGGGTACGCGGAGTTATATAGGCGGAAGAAGTACGTCAGGGGAGCCACGGGGGCCCCATGAGGCAGGGGGGCGCGCCCTAGGGGGGTGGGCACGCCCCCACCCTTGTGGGAAGCTCCCGTATCTTCTGACGTGGCGTCCAAATCCATCAGGTGTGTTTCCTTCCAAAAACAACTTCTCCAGTTGATTTCGTTCCGTTTCGACTCCGTCTGATATTCCTTTTCTTCAAAACACTGAAATAGGCCTAAAACAGCAAATCTGGGCTGGGCCTCCGGTTAATAGGTTAGTCCCAAAAATAATATAAAAGTGGATAATAAAGCCCAATATTGCCCAAAACAGTAGATAATATAGCATGGAGCAATCAAAAATTATAGATACGTTGGAGACGTATCAGTAAGTATCCCGATTATTGTCACTTCGGGGTTAACAGATCATAACACATAATTGGTGACTATAGACTTGCAAGATAGGATCAAGAACACTAATATATTGATGAAAACATAATAGGTTCAGATCTGAAATCATGGCACTCGGGCCCTAGTGACAAGCATTAAGCATAGCAAAGTCATAGCAACATCAATCTCAGAACATAGTGGACACTAGGGATCAAACCCTAACAAAACTAACTCGATTACATGATAGATCCCATCCAACCCATCACCGTCCAGCAAGCCTACGATGGAATTACTCATGCACGGCGGTGAGCATCATGAAATTGGTGATGGAGGATGGTTGATGATGACTGAGGGAGTCCTGGATTAGGGGGTATCCGGACAACCGGATTATATCCTTTGGCCGGACTGTTGGACTATGAAGATACAAGATTGAACACTTCGTCCCGTGTCCGGATGGGACTCTCCTTGGTGTGGAAGGCAAGCTTGGCAATACAGATATATATATATATATATCTCCTTCCTTGTAACCGACTCTGTGTAACCCTAGCCCCCTCCGGTGTCTATATAAACCGAAGGGTTTAGTCCGTAGGACCAAGAACAACAATCATACCATAGGCTAGCTTCTAGGGTTTAGCCTATTCGATCTTGTGGTAGATCAACTCTTGTAATACTCATATCATCAAGATCAATCAAGCAGGAGTAGGGTTTTACCTCCATCGAGAGGGCCCGAACCTGGGTAAAAACATCGTGTCCCCCGTCTCCTGTTACCATCCGCCTAGACGCACAGTTCGGGACCCCCTACCCGAGATCCGCCGGTTTTGACACCGACATTGGTGCTTTCATTGAGAGTTCCTCTATGTCGTCATCGTCGGGCTTGATGGCTCCTTCGATCATCGATAGCAACGCAGTGCAGGGTGAGACTTTTCTCCCCGGATAGATCTTCGTATTCGGCGGCTTCGCACTGCGGGGCCAACTTGCTTGGCCATCTAGAGCAGATCGAGAGTTACGCCCCTGGCCACCAGGTCAGGTTTGGAAGCTTAAACTACACGGCCGACATCCGCGAAGACTTGATCTTTGACGGATTCGAGCCCCTGCCGAGTGCGCCGCACGGTCACGATGAGCATGATTTAGCTCTACCATCAGACAATGTTCAGGAGACCACACCGTCAACCGCTCCGACCCTCAATTCGGAGCCAATTGCGCCATCCATGGACGGGTGGATAGACCCCGCCACGAAGGCCGCATTCTCAGCGGCGATCAAGCCAAGTATCGACCTTACCCTTCACGAGAGCCGTGACGCCAAACTGCCGGATTCTTCCCCGGCCACGGACTCCGAACCGCCTGCGCCCGTGCCTATCGAATCCGACTGGGCGCCGATCATGGAGTTCACCTCTGCAGATATCTTTCAGCACTCGCCCTTCGGTGACATACTGAACTCATTAAGGTCTCTCTCCTTGTCAGGAGAGTCCTGGCCGAACTATGTTCGGCAGGATTGGGATGCGGATGACGAAGAAATCCACCGCCCACCCACCACCCACTTAGTAGCCACTCTCGACAATTTGACCGACATTCTCGACTTCGACTCCGAAGACATCGATGGTATGGACGACGATGCAGGAGACAAACAAGAACCACTGCCCACAGGGCACTGGAAAACCACCTCATCATATGATATATATATGGTGGACACACCCAAAGAAGGCAATGGCGATGGGACAGCAGAGGATGACCCCTCCAAGAAGCAACCCAAGCACCGACGTCAGCGGCGCCGCTCTAAGTCTCGCCAAGGCAAAAGCGGTGATACCAGCATAGGAGATAATAGCACTCTGCACAGTGCCAAAGATGACGACAATCCCCTCCAGCAAGATTTAGAGCAGGAGGATGGAGAAGCCAGCCCTCCCGAGAGAGCGGCAGATGGAGAGGCGGAGGATGATAATTACATGCCTCCCTCCGAAGATGAGGCAAGCCTCGACGATGACGAATTTGTCTTGCCTGAGGATCCCGTCGAGCAAGAGCGCTTCAAGCGCCGGCTTATAGCCACGGCAAATAGCCTTAATAAAAAGCAACAACAGCTTCGAGTTGATCAAGATTTGCTAGCTGACAGATGGACTGAAGTCCTTGCGGCCGAGGAATATGAACTCGAGCGCCCCTCCAAGAGTTACCCAAAGCGTAGGTTGCTACCCCGACTGGAGGAGGAAGCATTAAAACCTACATCTCCAGCGTATGACGCGGCTGATCGGCCACCTCGTGGCCGCGACAGAGAGGCATTTCAGCAAAAAGCTCAGCCCGCACACCGACGCCACTCAAATAAAAATCTCAAAGCACGGGGAAACACGCTAGACCTGCGAGACGTATTGGAGGACAAAGCAAAACACGCAAGATCGATCTACGGATCACGAGGGCGCGCCACTATGCAAGACGATAACCATCACGCCGGATACAGTAAAAGTAAATCCGGCCGGGCCGAACACAGCGGACAAGACTCATTTGAGCTGCGTCGCGGTATAGCCCAGTACAGAGGCGCCGCACACCCCCTATACTTCACAGACGAAGTAATGGATCACCAAATCCCAGAGGGTTTCAAACCTATAAATATCGAATTATACGACGGTACAACAGATCCTGTGGTATGGATCGAGGACTTCCTCCTGCACATCCACATGGCCCACGGTGACAATCTACACGCCATCAAATACCTCCCACTCAAACTCAAAGGACCAGCTCAACATTGGCTCAAGCCGCATTCCTCGACAACTTCCAGGGCACTTATGTGCGACCACCAGATGCCGATGACTTGAGCCACATAATTCAGCAGCCAAAGGAATCGGCCAGGCAATTCTGGACACGGTTCCTGACAAAGAAAAATCAAATCGTCGACTGTCCGGATGCAGAGGCCCTAGCAGATTTTAAGCACAACATCCGTGACGAGTGGCTCGCCCGGCACCTTGGCCAGGAAAAGCCGAAATCTATGGCAGCCCTCATGACACTCATGACCCGCTTTTGCGCGGGAGAGGGCAGCTGGCTGGCTCGAAGCAATAACATATCAAAGAACCATGGTACTTCGGATACCAAGGATAGCAATGGCAGGTTACGTCGCAACAAACACAAGCGCCACATCAACAATGACAATACGGAGGATACGGCAGTCAATGCCGGATTCAGAGGCTTTAAACCCGGTCAGCGGAAAAATCCATTCAAAAGAAGCACTCCGGGCCCGTCCAGTTTGGACCGTATACTCGATCGCTCGTGTCAAATACACGACACCCCCGACAAGCCAGCCAGCCACACCAACAGGGAATGTTGGGTGTTCAAGCAGGCCGACAAGTTAAATGCCGAAAACAAAGATAAGGGGTTACATATCAATGACGAGGAGGAGCCCCGGCCGCCAAACACCGGAGGACAGAAGAGGTTCCCCCAACAAGTGCGGACGGTGAACATGATATACGCAACCCACATCCCCAAGAGGGAGCGGAAGCGTGCGCTAAGGGACGTATATGCGTTGGAGCCAGTCGCCCCAAAGTTCAACCCATGGTCCTCCTGTCCGATCACCTTCGATCGTAGGGACCACCCCACTAGTATCTGTCATGGCGGATTCGCCGCACTGGTCCTAGACCCAATCATTGACGGATTTCACCTCACTCGACTCCTTATGGACGGCGGCAGCAGCCTGAACCTGCTTTATCAGGACACAGTGCGCAAAATGGGTATAGACCCCTCAAGGATCAAACCCACAAAAACGACCTTCAAAGGCGTCATACCAGGTGTAGAGGCCCATTGCACAGGCTCAGTCACACTGGAAGTGGTCTTCGGATCCCCGGATAACTTCTGAAGCGAGGAGTTAATCTTCAATTTAGTCCCGTTTCGTAGTGGCTATCATGCACTGCTCAGGCGAACTGCATTTGCAAGATTCAATGTGGTACCGCATTATGCATACCTCAAACTCAAGATGCCAGGACCTCGGGGGGTCATCACAGTCAATGGAACACACAGAGCGCTCTCTCCGCACGGAGGAGCACACTGCGGCCCTAGCAGCAGAAGCACAAAGCAGCCTCTTCAGGCAATCCACCAGTTCGGTGATTAAACACCCGGACACCATCAAGCGTGCCTGGAGTAATCTGCAACAAGATCGCCTGGCACGTTCCGAGCTCGCATAGCAATGCGGCCCCCACCCCAGTCCCAACCAAATGGCGAAATATGTGCCACACATACATAATTACGCATTGAAAATACCATGAGCATAGGTGGGGGGGGGGCACGACTATGGCATGCCCCAAAACGCGGCTTAACCGCACTAGGGGCTTCCTGCTTTGTTATTTTTTCTCTCTTTTAGGACTTTACTCTCTGGAAACCCCGTCCAGCAGTACGATTGCCGGACACACAATACAACAACCAAGGAGGCAGAAAGCTACATCCCACCATGGAACTCCCAGGTGGTCTCTGATAACGAGTGAAATACCTACTTTAAATACCATTCCTCAGCTTGCCCTTGGAGGGGACATGTCAAATAGTCCTACTTTTTGCTTATCGCACTACTTGTATCATTCTGCTTTGACGCACCATTTTGAATAAACAATGCATAGCACTAGACTATTACCGCATTCTCTATTCTTATATATATATATATATATATATATATATATGTTCATTCATGACATTCAGCATCCGTACTCTCTGGTACGGCCAATACGCCAGGGGCTTAAGTGTATCCCGTAATACGGCGTGAGAAGTCCGAACACTTTCGACAGTGCGGCACCCCGAACTTATAGCATTATATGCATCAGCTCTGAATCATGTCTTGGGTCAATAGTTGGGTTTGCCCGGCTCCCATGTTTTGGTACCTTACGTTCCGCTATATCGGCTAAGGTAGCACTGGGAGAACTACTGCGATTGTGCCCTGGTTCATCTGGGCAAGCACCTCAGTAGAGAAAGCTAAAACTGACTGTCGTGATAAGGCGAGAGTTGGTCGTTGTTCGAGAGGTCTTGAGTCCCTAAAGACTTATGCCGCTTAGGGCGAGGAGTCGGCTTTGTCCGGCTTAGGCGTGTATAGCGCCCCGAATCCGGCCTTCCAAATACTAGGGGCTTCGCCAAAATTTAAAATTGTAGACTTCTATGGCTAAGTGAGAGTGATAAAGCATTATAGTCTGATTGCCTTGTTCGTTGTGCTGAGCACCTCCCTCGAAGGACCCAACAATGGGAAAAAGAGTGCTCAAATTTATCCCGAACACCCCAGCACTCGTGGCATGGGGGCAGAAGCCGACGACTGGCCATCTCTCAGATTTGATAAACAGCCGCACAGAAGGTAATATTTTAAATTAAAACAAGCGTTGCATAGCGCACATGAACAAGTTTTCATAATACAGGGTCACACGAGCAAGTTCATTCAAAAATTACATCCTTCGCACACTCGTCCGCCACAAGACGGGCACCCTTCAGGACACCCTCATAATACATTTCAGGGTGGCGATGCTCCTTGCCCTGCGGCTGCCCCTCCTTCACCAGCTTCTCGTCGTCCATCTTGGCCCAGTGCACCTTCGCACGGGCAAAAGCTCGGCGTGCACCTTCGATGCAGACGGACCGCTTTATGACTTCCAGCCGTGGGCAGGCATCCACAAGCCGCCTCACCAAGCCGAAGTAGTTGTTGGGAAGGGAGTCGCCAGGCCACATCCGGACTATAAGGCCCCTCATGGCCTGTTCGGCCACCTTGTGCAGCTCGACCAGTTGCTTCAGCTGGTCGCTCACAGGCATCGGGTGTTCGGTCCCAGTATACTGAGACCAGAACAACTTCTCCGTCGAGCTTCCCTCCTCGGCCTGGTAGTACTTTGCGGCATTCGACACGCTGCGGGTAAATCTGCGAATGCTCCTGGAGAGCTCCGGACTCGGGTAAGTAACAAGTAATTTACTTTCACATGCTTGGTTTGCATAATGAATGCCTTACCCGCCGCTATCTTCCTCATCGCCTCAATTTCCTAGAGGGCCTTTTGGGCTTCAGCCTTGGCATGCTTTGTGCTCTCGAGGGCCGCGACAAGCTCGGACTCTCGCGTCTTCGAGTCAAGCTCCAAAGTCTCGTGCTTCTTCACGAGAGCCTGGAGCTCTTGTTGCACCTCGCCCACCCGTGCCTCTTGTTTCTCCCGCTCGGTGCGCTCCTCGGCCACTTTGTTTTCGACCTCGGACAGCGCTCGCTTCAGGGTCGCCACTTCGGTCGTGGCCCCTGGCACATCCATGATGATCCTATCATTTTGCAACCACATCTTATATATACACACACATATATATATACAAGGTATTACTTACCTTTGTTCTCCTCAAGCTGCCTCTTGGCAAGGCCGAGTTCTTTCTCGGACCGCTTGAGGTTCTACTTTAGTGCGGCGACCTCCGCAGTCAGTGCGGCAGAGGTCAGCAGCGAAGCCTGCATACGCATATAGACATACTTGTATTAGACTCCTGCAGATATTATTTGATCCTCTATTTGGCTTTTCTTTGTGAACACCAAACAGAGCATCAGGGGCTACTGTCTATGCGGTAATATTTTCCTATACTTTAAATACTTACCTCAAAGCCTGTTAGAAGGCTGGCACAGGCTTCAGTCAGTCCACTCTTGGCGGACTAAACCTTCTTGATCACCGCACTCATAATAGTGCGGTGCTCTTCGTCGATGGAAGCGCCGCGAAGCTCTCCCAGCAGGTTGTCCGGTGCCTCTGGATAGACAGAGGTCACCGGCACGGGCGGCTTGCCCCTCTTGGCAGAGGGCCGCCTGCCGGAGTCCGGAACCACTGGAGGTTCTGGCGCGGTGTTCGGCCGAGGGCCGAACTTGGAGCCCTTGGGAGTCTTGCTCCCTTTGCACCTGGAGTCCGGAAGGTCGCCTTGAGGCGCCTCCAGGACTACGTCCCCTCGGTTTGGTGCCCCTTGAGACAATACCTCGACATTGTCTGTAGGGCGAGGAGAGGAGGTGGTTGGAAGTGACTCGCTATTCATATCCGACGAGTCCAAGGAACCGTCTGACGAGGATACGTCGATGCGGGCTCCGGGCGGATTGCATGATCATATTTGACGTTAGGAGAAGCAGTGCAATAAAGGTATGCTATGAGTTACTCTGGTATCCGAATACTTACGACTTCGCCAGGGGCTTGGCCCTGAGTAACCACTCGTCTTCGCTGTCGGCGGCGGTGGTGGAACAGTCCGGAAGGAGAGTCCTTCCCTTCTTGGACCCTCCGGCCTCCCCGGTTGGGGCGACCTTCCTTTTCCTGTCTCCCCCGGCTAGAGGGGGAGAACCGTCATATTCCTCATCCTCGTTTTCATGGGAGGAGTGTGTCTCGGAGTTATCGAACGATGAGTCCGATAACACCTGGCGCCGGGAACTCTTTCGGGTTCCCGTGGACTTCTTCTTGATCTTCTTCTCCGGCACCTCATAAGGAGCCGGAGTCCGCATCTCCGTCAGGAGAGCGTCTGCAGGATCTTCGGGCAGATGGGCCGGACAGTCAATCTGCTCCGATGTCTCTGCCCAGTCCTGTCAAAGGCATGGGAGCTCAGACCCCGCACATGGTTAAACTATGGAAAATAAATACCCTACGAGGTGTACAGAACTTACCGGATTCGCAGGGCGCGTCGCGCTTAGCCCGCGGTCCTCGGTAAGGGGAGGGGGGACCTCGGCGCCCTTGAACAACACCTTCTAGACGTCCTTATGCGTCGTGTCGAAGAGCTCACATAGAGTCTGGTGCTGGGCCGGGTCGAACTCCCATAAGTTGAAAGCCCGTCGTTGACACGGGAGGATCCGGCGGAAGAGCATGACCTGGACTATGTTGACAAGCTTGAGTTTCTTGCCTATCATGTTCCGGATACACTTATGGAGTCCGTCCAGCTCCACCGATGAGCTCCAGGACAGGCCCTTCTCCTTCCAGGAAGTGAGTCGCGTGGGGATTCCGGATCGAAACTCGGGGGCCGCCACCCAGTTGGTGTCGCGTGGCTCGGTGATGTAGAACCACCCCGATTGCCACCCTTTATGGTCTCCATGTGGGAGCCCTTGAGCCATGTAACGTTGGGCATTTTTCCCACCATGGCTCCGCCGCATTCCGATTGTTGGTCGCCTACAACCTTCGGTTTGACATTGAAGGTCTTCAGCCACAGGCCGAAGTGGGGCCGGACGCGGAGGAAAGCCTCGCACACGACGATGAACGCCGAGATGTTGAGGATGAAATTCGGAGCTAGATCATGGAAGTCCAGCCCATAATAGAACATAAGGCCGCGGACGAATGGATGGAGGGGAAACCCCAGTCCGCGGGCGAAGTGGGTGAGGAAAACCACCCTTTCGTAAGGTTCCGGGGTAGGGATGATTTGCCCCGCGGCTGGCAGCCGGTGCGCAATATCCGCGGCTAAGTATTCGGCCCCGCGCAACTTTTTGATGTCTCCCTCCGTAACGGAGGAGACCATCCACTTGCCTCCCGCTCCGGACATGTTTGGAGAGGGTTGAGGAGAAGGATGTGGACTTGGGCGCTGGAGCTCAAGTGCGCGAGAATGGATGAGCAAGGAGGAGGAAAGCGTGGGTAGAAAAAGGTGAACCCTTATCCCTTTATAAGGGCAGACGAAACTATGCGCCCCCACCAGCCAGGTAAAACTCGCTTATCCCCCAAGCGCCGTAATTGATGGCGTGGTTGGGTTACCCACGTCCGTATTGATGGGAATCCCGTAATAAGGGGACACGATCTCTGCTTCGACAAGACGTGCCAAGGAAACCGCCTCGCGAAACACGCTGAGGTTGGTTGTGAAAAACGATTCGAATGGTGACCTGGCTGTGGTGTGATGTCACACTGCGGAATGCGTCGGCAGATTAGATTTGTGAAAATATTATTCTCTCTACGGGTGTATGTGGAACTTGTTTTGCAGAGTCGGACACGATCCTCGTGTTCAAAATCTTCTATGAAGTATTCGGAGGAGGAACCCGCCTTGCAATGCCGAAGACAATCTGCGCGCCGGACTCATCGTCATTGAAGCCTGGTTCAGGGGCTACTGAGGGAGTCCTGGATTAGGGGGTATCCGGACAGCCGGATTATATCCTTTGGCCGGACTGTTGGACTATGAAGATACAAGATTGAAGACTTTGTCCCGTGTCCATATGGGACTCTCCTTGGCGTGGAAGGCAATCTTGGCAATACGGATATATATAGATCCCCTTCCTTGTAACCGACTCTATGTAACCCTAGCCCTCTCCGGTGTCTATATAAACCGGAGGGTTTAGTCCGTAGGACCAAGAACAACAATCATACCATAGGCTAGCTTCTAGGGTTTAGCCTCTTCGATCTCGTGGTAATCAACTCTTGTAATACTCATATCATCAAGATCAATCAAGCAGGAGTAGGGTTTTACCTCCATTGAGAGGGCCCGAACCTGGGTAAAAACATCGTGTCCCCCGTCTCCTGTTACCATCCGCCTAGACGCATAGTTCGGGACCCCCTACCCGAGATCCGCTGGTTTTGACACCGACAATGACGATGGCGACGGATTCCCCTCTTCGGAGCCCCGAACGGACTCCAGATCAGCCCTCCCGAGAGGTTTTAGGGCTTGGCGGCGGCTCCGTATCGTAAAAGCGATGATTTCTTCTCTCTGATTTTTTTTCTCCCCGAAACTCAATATATGGAGGTGGAGTTGGAGTCGGAGAGGCAACAGGGGGACCATGAGGAAGGGGACGCGCCCTAGGGGGGCAGGCGTGCCCCCACCCTCGTGGAGAGACGGTGGGCCCCCTGGCCTTCATCTTTGGCATGTATTTTTCTTATTTTGTGAAAAGTGGCTCCGTGAAGTTTCAGGTCATTCCGAGAACGTTTGCTCCTGCACATAAATAACACATGGTAATTATGCTAAAAACATCGTCAGTCCGGGTTAGTTCCATTCAAATCATGCAAGTTAGAGTCCAAAACAAGGGCAAAAGTGTTTGTAAAAGTAGATACGTTGGAGACGTATCAACTCCCCCAAGCTTAAACCTTTGCTTGTCCTCAAGCAATTCAGTTGACAAACTAAAAGTGATAAAGAAAAACTTTTATAAACTCTGTTTGCTCTTGTTGTTGTAAATATGTAAAGCCAGCATTCAAGTTTTCAGCAAAGATTATAACTAACCACATTCGCAATAACGCAATGGTCTCAAGTTTACTCATATCAATAGCATAATCAACTAGCGAGCCATAATAATAAATCTCGAATGACAACACTTTCTCAAAACAATCATAATATGATATAACAAGATGGTATCTCGCTAGCCCTTTCTGAGACTGCAAAACATAAATGCAGAGCACCTTTAAAGACCAAGGACTGACTAGACATTGTAATTCATGGTAAAAGAGATCCAGTCAAGTCATACTCAATGTAAACTAACAGTAATGAACGCAAATGACAGCGGTGCTCTCCAACTGGTGCTTTTCAAATAAGAGGATGATGACTCAGCATAAAGGTAAATAGATAGGCCCTTTGCAGAGGGAAGCAGGGATTTGTAGAGGTGCCAGAGCTTGGTTTTGAAACAGAGGTGAATAATATTTTGAGTAGTATACTTTCATTGTCAACATAACAACCAAGAGATGGCGATATCTTCCATGCTACACACATTATAGGCGGTTCCCAAACAGAATGGTAAAGTTTATACTCCCCCTTCCACCAACAAGCATCAATCCATGGCTTGCTCGAAACAACGAATGCCTCCAACTAACAAGAGTCCCAGGGGGAGTTTTGTTTGCAATTATTTTGATTTAGTTTGCATAAAGCATGGGACTGGGCATCCCGGTGACCAACCATTTATCCCGTGAGTGAGGAGCGGAGTCCACTCCTCTTGAGAATAACCCACCTAAAATTGAAGATACAGACAACCCTAGTTGATACATGAGCTATTCGAGCATACAAAACAGGATATTTATTTGAAGGTTTAGAGTTTGGCACATGCAAATTTACTTGGAACGGCAGGTAGATACCGTATATAGGTAGGTATAGTGGACTCATGTGGAATAACTTTGGGGTTTAAGGGATTGGATGCACAAGCAGTATTCCCGCTTATTATAGGTGAAGGCTAGCAAAAGACTGGGAAGCGACCAGGTAGAGAGCGACAACAGTCATGAACATGCATTAAAATTAATCAACACCGAATGCAAGCATGAGTAGGATATAATCCACCATGAACATAAATATCGTGAAGGCTATGTTGATTTTGTTTCAACTACATGCGTGAACATGTGCGAAGTCAAGTCACTTAAATCATTCAGAGGAGGATACCACCCTATCATACCACATCATAACCATTTTAATAGCATGTTGGCACGCAAGGTAAACCATTATAACTAATAGCTAATCAAGCATGGCACAAAAAACTATGATCTCTAATTGTCATTGCAAACATGTTTATTCATAATAGGCTGAATCAGGAACGATGAACTAATCATATTTACAAAAACAAAAGAGGTCGAGTTCGTACCAGCTTTTCTCATCTCAGCCAGTCCATCATATAACATCATAATTGCCTTTCACTTGCACGGCCGAACGATGTGAATAATAATAATAGTGCACGTGCATTGGACTAAGCTGGAATCTGCAAGCATTCAATAAACAAGAGAAGACAAGGCAATATGGGCTCTTTTGTTAGATAAACAATAATGCATATAAGAGCCACTTCAACAATTTAATTATGGTCTTCTCCTATCGACCCCCAAAGAAAAGAAAATAAATAAAACTATTTACACGGGAAAGCTCCCAACAAGCAAAAGAAGAACAGGAAATCTTTTTGGGTTTTATTTTTAATTACTACTACAAGCATGGAAATTAAACTGACTAAAAGCTACAACTAATTTTTGGTTTTTATTAAGGTTTATTAAACACACAAGAAGAAAGCATAAAAAGGAAAATAAACTAGCATGGATGATACAATGAAAAAGTATGAGCACCGACATCTAGCAATGAGTGTGTGGGCATAAATGTAATGTCAGTGGGAAATACGTACTCCCCCAAGCTTAGGATTTTGGCCTAAGTTGGTCTATGGCCATGGCTGGCCTGGCGGATATCCATAATAATAGTTGGGGTCGTACTGAGAGAAAGAAGAGGAAGACTCCACTTGCCACTGGCTAACAATCATCTCCGGATCCCACTGGTAATTAGACTGTCGTGAAGGATCAATTTGTGGTTCCGGCTCTGGCTCCTCAGCTAGTGCAGGGTTCCGGTAGGCGTGAATAGCCTTCAACGGAACAAGGTACGTGCCTACAGACAAATCAAACAAGGAAGGAGCAGGCAGGGTAATAGTATCAGGATGATGTTTGTTAAAGAACAATTGATATTTAAGCTCTCATTCCCTATTCTTAACAATAAAATCATGTGCCACCATACTTTTATAATCTAGATAAACACGAGGCAGCACTTTTTCTTCCTTCTCAGAATGCCTAATAGGTATGTTAAAATGTGCGGCTAGGAGTGAAGCATAGATGCCTCCAAAGATGGGGCCCTTTGTACGGTTCAGACTTAACCGTTTAGCAATAATGCCGCCCATACTAAAAGTGTTATCACCATATAAACCTTGGAGCAAAATAATAATATCAGGGATACTAAGGTTTCCACAGTTTCCGCGACCAATTAAGCAACGACTAGCAAGTAATGCAAAGTAGCGTAAAACAGGAAAATGTATGCTAGTGATTCGTGCATCGGAAACCTTCCTTGTTTCCCCTACAGTGATAGTATCAATAAACCCCTCCACATCATCACGATGTGGTTCTTCTGTCTTGCCCTCAAAAGGGACTAAACAAATCCGACAAAAATCATAAAGTGACATCTCCTTATGCTCATCATATAAATGAAACTCCACCGTAGGTGGTGAGTTCCTAGAATGAAAATGGAAGCTTTACACGAAGGTATTTGTGAGTAAGAGATACTGATCACATTGGTCGTGGAAGAAAGCGGTGTGGCCTGCATTATGAGCCAATTCATGAAAATCTTCATAAATCCCGGCTGCTCTCAAGAAATCCTCGGAAGGCCATTCACACGCCCGAACCTCCGCGGTGTGAGGCAGATTATACTTAGGCTTCGGTGCCTTTTCCTTCGAGCTTTGGCTCGATGAGCCCCTCAAAAGTCTCCTCATCATTTTGTGAAAAATTCTGAAATTTTTATTAACTTCAAAATAAAAGTAAACCAAACTCAATAATATTGGTAGCAACTACTCCTACAAGTGCCTAGGGCCTATATCATGCATCAAAACTACTTGGAACCATATAAATTTGGCATGCAAGCTCAAGAACAGGGTCACCTAAGTAGCAAAAATTTGCAATGAATAAAGCACTAGAACAAAAACTAATTGGACCAATGGAGGAGTCACATACCAAGGAACAGTTTTGTGAGAGGTGCTTTGAGCAAGGAGATCGAAAATGGCATCAAGATGAGCTAGAACTCGTGCTTGAGCTGGATATTCGTGTTTGTGGGAGGAAGATGAAGTGTGTGGGTGCAGGAATAAGTGGAGGAGGGCCACCATGGGCCCACGAGGCAGGGGGCGCACCCAGGGGGTAGGGCGCGCCCTCCACCCTCGTGGGCAGGTGGTTGACCCCCCTGCTGTGTTCTCAGTGCCAAATATTCTCAAATATTCTAGAAAAAATCATATTTAAATTTCAGGGCATTTGGAGAACTTTTATTTTTGAGGTATTTTTATATTGCATGGATAATCAGATAACAGACAGAAAAATATTTATTTTTATTTTATTTAATATAAATAACAGAAAGTAAAGGTTGGGTACAGAAGGTTGTGCCTTCTAGTTTCATCCACCTCATGATCATCAAAAGGAATCCACTAACAAGGTTGATCAAGTCTTGTTAACGAACTCATTCCGAATAACATGGAACCGGAGAAATTTCGAATAACACTATGTTACCTCAACGGGGATATGCACATCCCCAATAATAAGAATATCATATTTCTTCTTGACAGTAGGAAGAGGAAATTCAAAACCTCCAAATATAATCGATGGCATTTTTCCAATAGAGTTCATACTATGAACTTGAGGTTGTTTCCTCGGAAAGTGTACCGTATGCTCATTACCATTAACATGAAAAGTGACATTGCCTTCAGTGCAATCAATAACAGCCCCTGCAGTATTCAAAAAGGGTCTTCCAAGAATAATAGACATACTATCGTCCTCGGGAATATCAAGAATAACAAAGTCCGTTAAAATAGTAATGTTTGCAACTACAACAGGCACATCCTCACAAATACCGACAGGTATAGCAGTTGATTTATCAGCCATTTGCAAAGATATTTCAGTAGGTGTCAACTTATTCAAATCAAGTCTACGATATAAAGAGAGAGGCATAACACTGACACCGACTCCAAGATCACATAAAGCAGTTTTAATATAGTTTCTTTTAATGGAGCATGGTATAGTTGGTACATCGGGATCTCCAAGTTTCTTTGGTATTCCACCCTTAAAAGTGTAATTAGCAAGCATGGTGGAAATCTCAGCTTTTGGTATCTTTCTTTTATTTGTAATTATATCTTTCATGTACTTAGCATAAGGATTGGTTTTGAGCATATTGGTTAATCACATACGCAAAAAGATAGGTCTAATCATTTCAGCCAAGCGCTCAAAATACTCATCATCCTTTTTCTTGGATGGTTTGGGAGGAAAAGGCATGGGTTTCTGAACCCAAGGCTCTCTTTCTTTACCATGTTTCCTAGCAACAAAGTCTTTCTTATCATAACATTGATTCTTTGATTGTGGGTTATCAAGATCAACATCAGGTTCAATTTCTACGTCATTATCATTACTAGGTTGAGCATCATTACAAATATTATTATTAGCATTATCACTAGTTTCAGGTTCCTAGAGGCAATAATAAAGTTGTTATTTATATTTCCTTATATCATGATAAATGTTTATTATTCATGCTAGAATTGTATTACCGGAAACTTGATACATGTGTGGATACATAGACAAAACACAGTGTCCCTAGTAAGCCTCCACTAGACTAGCTCGTTAATCAAAGATGGTTAAGTTTCCTAACCATAGACGTGTGTTGTCATTTGATGAATGGGATCACATCATTAGGAGAATTATGTGATGGGCAAGACCCACACGTTAGCTTAGCATAATGATCGTTAAGTTTTATTGCTATTGCTTTCTTCATGACTTATACATATTCCTTTAACTATGAGATTATGCAACTCCCGAATACCGGAGGAACACCTTGTGTGCTATCAAACGTCACAACGTAACTGGGTGATTATAAAGATGCTCTACAGGTGTCTTCGAAGGTGTTTGTTGGGTTGGCATAGATCGAGATTAGGATTTGTCACTCCGAGTATCGGTGAGGTATCTCTGGTCCCTCTCGGTAATGCACATCATGATAAGCCTTGCAAGAAATGTGACTAATGAGTTAGTTGCGGGATGATGCATTACGGAACGAGTAAAGAGACTTGCCGGTAACAAGATTTAACTAGGTATGAAGATACTGACGATCGAACCTCGGGCAAGTAACATACCGATGACAAAGCGAATAACGTTTGTTGTCATTACGGTTTGACCGATAAAGATCTTCATAGAATATGTAGGAACCAATATGAGCATCCAGGTTCCGCTATTGGTTATTGATCGGAGAGGTGTCTCTATCATGTCTACATAGTTCTTGAACCCATAGGGCCCGCACGCTTAACGTTCGATGATGCTTTTGTATCAATGAGTTATGTGATTTGGTGACTGAATGTTGTTCGAAGTCCCGGATGAGATCACGGACATGACGAGGAATCTTGAAATAATCAAGAGGTAAAAATTCATATATAGGACAATAGTATTCGGACACTGGAAGTGTTCTGGGGGTACCAGGTACCTATCGGGTCACCGGAAGGGGTTCCGGGCAACCCCCGGCAAGCTATATGGGCCTAATTGGCCAATAGGGGAAACACACCAGCCACTAAGGGGCCGGTGCACCCCCCATATGGGATAGCCAAATTGGAGTAGAAAAGGGGAAGGAGGAAAGGAAAAAGGGAATAGGATTCCCCCTGTTCCCTTCCTACTCCGAATAGGAATAGGAAAGGGCTTGGGGTCCTCCCAATTCGGCCTCCCCCTTTCCTATTCCTATTCGGAGTAGGAAGGGAAGAGGGGAAAGGGGGAATCCTATTCCCTTTTTCCTTTTCTCCTTCCCCTTTTCTACTCCAATTTGGCTAGCCCATATGGGGAGGGGCGTACCAGCGCTTTAGTGGCTGGTGTGTTTTCCCTCTTGGCCCATTAGGCCCATATAGCTTTGCCGGGGGTTGCCCGGAACCCCTTCCGGTGACCCGATACGTACTCAGTACCATCAAAACACTTCTGATGTCTGAATACTATTGTCCTATATATGAATCTTTACCTCTCGACCATTTCAAGACTCCTCGTCATGTCCGTGAAATCATCCGGGACTCCGAACAACATCCGGTCACCAAATCACATAACTCATATAATACAAAATTGTCATCGAATGTTAAGCGTGCGGACCCTACGGGTTCGAGAACTATGTAGACATGACCGAGACACCTCTCCGGTCAATAACCAATAGAGAAACCTGGATGCTCATATTGGTTCCTACATATTCTATGAAGATCTTTATCGGTCAAACCGTAATGACAACATACGTTATTCCCTTTGTCATCGGTATGTTACTTGCTCGAGATTCGATCGTCGGTATCTTCATACCTAGTTCAATCTTGTTACCGGCAAGTCTCTTTACTCGTTCCGTAATGCATCATCCCGCAATTAACTCATTAGTCACATTGCTTGCAAAGCTTATCATGATGTGCATTACCAAGATGGCCCAAAGATACCTCATTGATACTCGGAGTGACAAACCCTAATCTCGATCTATGTCAACCCAATAAACACCTTCGGAGACACCTATAGAGCATCTTTATAATCACCAAGTTATGTTGTGACGTTTGATAGCACACAAGGTGTTCCTACGGTATTCGGGAGTTGCATAATCTCACAGTCAAAGGAATATGTATAAGTCATGAAGAGAGCAATAACAATAAAACTTAATGATCATTATGCTAAGCTAATGGATGGGTCTTGTCCATCAAATCATTCTTCTAATGATGTGACCCCATTCATCAAATCACAAACACATATCTATGGTTAGGAAACTTAACCATCTTTGATTAACGAGCTAGTCTAGTAGAGCCAGGCTTACTAGGGACACTGTGTTTTGTCTATGTATCCACACATGTATCAATTTTCCGGTTAATACAATTCTAGCATGAATAATAAACATTTATCATGATATAAGGAAATATAAATAACAATTTTATTATTGGCTCTAGGGCATATTTCCTTCACACCTCAACATGATCATGGGAATGATGTTTCAATGCCAACATTCGGTGTCACTTTGTTAGCCTCATCTTAAATATTCATGTTAGTGAGCCACAAGTTAATCTGCTCTCTAATGCTCTTTCCCCGTCATGTGACCTGATTGTCGATTGTTGACATTAGCTTGTTCAACTAATTTATGTTCTGCTACCTTCTTTTCCATCGCCCGTCGGTCACTAGCTTGCACGTTAACTAATGAGCATGTGTTGCTGATTGTACCCTAGCGCCTCCTTTATCTTACCAGGTTGTTTAAGAAAGAAAAAAATAGGTTATTTGTCGTAGCTACCATCTGTGAGATTTTTTTGATATAGCTATCATGTTTTAGAAAATGTAATTATCATGCTCTTCGATGTAGTCCCTTGCATATTCCTTTTGATACACTTATCAAAATTTATGATAGCAACTAACTGTTGAGTAAATAGGTATTTTTTCGACTAATTTAATCCATAGATAAATCACTAGCATGGCATTGACTGAATTTATGACACATTGATACTGATCTAAACAAGCACGTACTATGCAAACAGTAGACACATCTACACATACTGGTAGTACTGCTAATACAAAAATAAATAGGAGCAGGATAAACGTGTTATACCACAGAAGTCATGGCGGCGGTGGCGGCAGCAGCATCCTCGGCGGCCTTCTTGTCGGCCTCGAGCTTCTCGGTGGCGAGACGGTTGGCGTCGGACTACGACATGGTGATGATGAAGACGACGCGGAAGTAGCGGATCGGAGGCGAGTAGTAGCGTAGTCGTTGCCCAAAAACCTATTCGCCCCTCTCCCGTACAAGATCCGGAGAGGCGGGGTTTTGGAGACCTGTTCCCCCGTCGACCGTGTACGCGGCAGACGTGATGGAGTCACCGGCGGCAGCAACAAAGGAACGACGATGGGCGTGCGCGTGTAGCAGATGTGATCTGTTCGTGGCGACTAGGGTTAGAAGACACTTCACACTTATATTATAGACGCAGCCGCGTGGAGAGACGTGGGCTCGACCCACGTCCGAGTCCGTGACAGCCTACGATCCGACGTCTCAGATCATGGCCCAGTTGTCAGAAAAACTCTTCGTTACTGACTGACAAAAATAAATGCGTAGGTGTGAGCTCGGCTCAGCTCATTCCCGCGTGCCGCGCCGCGCTGTTGCGAGGCGGCGGCAACGGAGGAGGAGTGCGCGGGGGCCTCTTCTCTTTTCAAGCTCCAATAACATGTAGAAGAGAAACCCTTATAAAAAGGTCCAACTCTTTCTCCACTAGCGGGATGGGACTAAACTTCCCACTCTAGTGCAATATAATCCACATGAATCCTTAGAGATTTTTAAAAATTGCTAGATGGGCCTAAAGCCCATCCTATATTTCAGCACTAACATGTACGAATGCATGCTCAACATATAAACAAATAATATAAATAATGGGGTTGTCAATTGATTCATCATCAAACTTATCTTCAATTTGATAAACTTGTTTAATGACAATTGTTTTTTACATCGCAGCGTGTAACACACGTCATATGTGCTAGTTTCTTTTTGAGAATCGACATATGTGCGAAATCACTAGTTGAGAAGTGCTCGTTGCAAAGATCATTCCAACTCCCCAGGTTGCGACAAGTGGTACACATGCAGCACGCCACTTGTCGCAACTTGGGGTTTTTCCTTTTTTTTCGTAAATCCGTTTATTCAAAACTTTTTATCTCTCAAACCGTACGTCCAAATCTCAAACCGTTTTCATCAATGGATTCCTTGCGTCGAGATCTTCAAAACTAGATCCAATGTTAATAGATTTTGACGATTTTTTTCACGAAAAAACGGCCGGAAAAACTGTACCGAGAACACGGGTTTTTTCCCTTTCCAAAAAAGGCACGTCCGTGCCTCTCACGAAATCACAACCGTGCCTCTCACGGAAGTAAAATCGTGACTCTCATGGAAAAAAAGAAGAAGAGAAAACGCGTTTTTTTCCGTTTCCGAGGAGGCACGGCCGTGACTTTCGCGAAAGCACACCCGTGCCTATCGCGGAAGCAAAACCGTGACTCTCCCGAAAGAAAAAAAATAGAAAATGCGTTTTTTTCCGTTTTCGAGAGGCATGACCGTGACTCTCGCGAAAGCACAACCATACTTCTTACGGAAGCAAAATCGTGACTCTCGCGAAAGGAAAAAAAACAGAAAACACGTTTTTTTTTCCGTTTCCGAGAGGCACGGCCGTGACTCTCGCGAAAGCACACCCGTGCCTCTCGCGAAAGCAAAATCGTGACTCTCGCGAAAGAAAAAAAACAAAAAATATGCCTTTTTTCGTTTCCCGAAAGGCACGGCCGTGACTCTTGCGAAAGCAAAACCGTGCCTCTAGTGTAAGGAAAACCGTGACTCTCGCGAAAGGGGAAAAATGCGTTTTTTCGTGCAAAAATTATTTTTTTTGAATTTTTTTTGTCGAAAAGATAAGAAAGACCGGTGAAAAACCAAAGCGTCGAAAAAGCCTGGAAAAAACCGTTTAAATAGCCGAAAACGCGTGCGAAAAAATAAAAAACAAAATCCGGAAGGAACGCCCAGAGCGTGACACGTGGCGAATGGCTAAGAGCGCGCCAAGAGACGCTGATCGTTGCAAGGGTTTTGAAGGAGTGCTCGTTAATTAGTGGCTCCCACATATGTGCTAGTATTTCGAAGAAAATATATATTTGGGAACAAACGGAGTAGACGGCAAGGTCCAATGTTGGGCATTTTTGTTTTTTGAGAAGACAATGTTGGGCCATTCCAGCATCCGATAGACCGATGGGGCCTTGGGCCTCGTTGGATAGCGGAGAAGTGAGGAGATTGGTGGGGCCAGAGCACACACCGGCCTCAAGCGAATTTAGCGGCTGAAGACTTGGAGAAGAGGCAGAGCAGCTCCACCCCCTCCCTCCTCTCCCCGCCGCGCCGATCGATCCTCCTCCGCCTGACGTCACGCCTTCGCCCCCTCCCTTCCAGAAGCTTCCACGCGCCATTGCGCCCCACCCCCCACCCCCCACCCCTCCAGAAGGTACGCACCCTCCGTTCCGCACATCGCAACGAACGCTCGTGGTCGTGGAATCTAGAGAATCCGAGCACACTTTTGTTAGATTTCGTAGGTTTCAGCGCCTCATGGGAATGGGTTCCTTGTGCATCGCATCGCATCGCATTGCATCGCATTGTTACGCCGTATACAGCATTATTATCACCTCGCGTTGAAGACATACAATACTACAAATATTAGTGTATCCCTTTTCAGTTCTGCCCCAAACTAGCGGAGTACATCCGTGCAGTTGCGCGGCCAGATTCTACTAGGTTTTAATTTCTTACTCTATCAGATGGTACTTTTGATGACTGCAGAATTAGTTGTATTTCTTGCTCTACGTCACAGCTCTCATATATATGTTGTTTGGAAACCAATCAGGAGATTTGATTGCTTACTGATTAGCAGAAGGAAAAAGGAGCATACACAATTTTTTACACCTAATTTTGATGCATGCTTTGTATGCTACTATGCAAGTGCGCATACCAGCGCTTTTAGAGAACATGCAAAAGCTTTGCATTTCAGGTGGCCATCTTTATGAATGATCTTACTTTACCAGACTGCTTAAATGCTTCATACTTTGCCAGTTGATATTCCATTTGTTATTGGATTGGTTATACAATGGACCTGAACAGATAAATAAGGCTAACAATCTAACATGCAATTAGCTCCTTGTATGCAAAGAATCTGCATTATATACAATCCGTACTGGATTTTCAGTTTTTGTTTACAGCCTGAAATTATATTTTTCAGGGTTCTCTCTTCAAGGCATCTTTAATCTGTAGCCTTCCTCCCATAAGCTAGTATATAGCTGTCAGGTCGCCCTTGAACAAGTATGAATCCTTATTTTGTTGGCCTTCTTGTGCCCATTGCGGTCTCTCTTCTGCTCCAGAAAAGGAGAAAGGTTGAAAATAAGAGGGGTGTGCCAGTTGATGTTGGTGGAGAGCCTGGCTATGCGATCCGCAACCATCGGTTTGAACGCCCTGTTGAAACACACTGGGAAGGGGTCAACACACTTGCTGAGCTGTTTGAGCACGCTTGCAAAGAGTATCTCTACATGCCCCTCCTTGGCACAAGGAAGCTCATTTCAAGGGAAATAGAATCATCACCTGATGGGAGGTCCTTTGAGAAGCTTCATCTGGGGGAGTACGAGTGGAAATGTTACGCTGAGGCCTTCGAGAGTGTTTGCAACTTTTCTTCAGGATTGGTCAATTTAGGTCGCCAGGACAATGAGCGTGTTGCTATTTTTGCCGAGACACAGGCTGAGTGGCAGATTGCACTGCAGGTAATCCCTTTTCTTTTTCCTTCAAGCAATAGATAGATCAATCCATGCATTTTGGTCTCTTCATGCGGTACTACATGAGGTTCTTACTTTTGGTTACGTAAATTGTGGTCACTGGTCCACTTTATATCGTGAACACATCTGTGTGCAAAAAAATCATAAATTAGTCAGGGTTCCTGCATAGCAAAGTGAATTATACACGGACTGCGAATCCAAAATGAATTCTCGAGGCATCTTTTCCTCTCTAGCTACGCAGTGAGTCCAAGTGCTGCTCACTGCCAAAATTTCTCTATAAGCAGTATCAACTACAAAAAGGATATCCTGTCACCATATGTTCTTTGCTTTTGCATTCTCATGTAAAGTGAGGACCGAAATTTCATAGATATCAATGGCTGGCCCAATGTTTCATTATTATTATGCATGGATAGAAATTTCATATTTATCAATGGCTAGCCCAATGTTTCATTATTATGATGCATGACCGGATGATAATGGTAGTTGTGGTGGCAGATTTCATGTGATGCATGAGACTTGGGATACAGGTCGTACCTCTTTTATTTAAAAGAGAGAGTATATACACCAAATGATAATAAATATATTCATAGTACTATCTCTGTTTCACTATAACTGTTCCCAAGCCAGCATGCGCACAGACCAACGAAATTTTAATTTTGAGAAAATAATAATGAGAAATGTCCATGCTCAACCCTTTTAAATGATATTCTAGGACATTAACCTCTCCAGTAATACAAGTAGGCATAGAGAGTTTTTTTATATGTGCTTTTAAGTTATTGGTTGGATTGTGTTACTTAACTTCTATACCAATTCGAAGTTGGTTCGTCTGCACAAACATTCATTCTGGTAGCTATTCATTGTATGTTGAACTCTGGTCATTGTACTCAATTTCGAAGTTACTATTTTTGTATTTGCAAGGCATGCTTCAGACAAAACATAACAGTTGTCACCATCTATTCCTCATTGGGGGAGGAAGCACTATGCCACTCACTAAATGAGGTTAGTACTGTCACTTTGTGTTCAGTATGTTGTACAATTACTCCTAGTTAAGTTTTTCTTCATTCATGTTGTCTGCTTATATAGACAGCAATTATAGAGTATAGACCTCTTGTAGCATTTTCGTTGTAGATATGCAACAAATACTTTTCAGCAATTGCTAGCACACTCCCAAGATTATTGCTGCATGTAATTAACTCTTTGTTTGATTTACATTTATTTATTTCCCCTCTTTTGCTCTACAGACTGAGGTCACTACTGTAATATGTGGCCGGAAGGAATTAAAGAAGTTGATTGATATAGGTTGGCAACTTGACACTGTCAAGCGTGTGATCTACATCAATGAGGAAGGCATCTCGGCTGAAGTTTCTATAGCTCAAAACAGCACTAGCTGGTCAGTTAAGTCATTTGAGGAAGTAGGTAAATTGGGAGCTGAAGCACCTGTTGATGCAAACATGCCTCTCCCATCTGATGTTGCGGTGATAATGTACACAAGTGGTAGCACTGGATTGCCCAAGGTTCGACATTATTCTGCAAATATGTTTTTCTCTGCATGACTCAAAAGGCCCTTTCTATTCTTGTTTAACCATATCTTCAGCTATGAACTACTCCCTTCGTTCACAAATACTCCCTCTGTCCCAAAATAAGTGTCTCAACTTTGTACTAACTTAGTACAAAGTTGTACTAAGCTTGAGACACTTATTTTGGGACGGAGGGAGTATAAGATATTCACTTATTTCTGATTCGGATGTATATAGCCGCATCTTAGTGTGTTTGTTTACTCATTTCAGTCCATATGTAGTCCATATTGAAATATCTAGAACATCTTATATTTGTGAACGGAGGGAGTAATATATACCTCATATGGTGTTGCAGGGAGTTATGATGACCCACCGCAATGTCCTAGCTACACTTTCAGCAGTTATGACCATTGTGCCTGAACTTGGCAAAAAGGATATATACATGGCCTACCTCCCACTGGCGCACATTCTTGAGTTGGCAGCTGAGGTAACTGTTGGATATCATTTCAATATATTAATATTTTTGTTCATTATTTAATTCTCTGTCTGCAAATATTATGATTTATAGACACTTATGGCTGCTGTTGGGGCCTCCATTGGATATGGATCAGCTTTGACCCTGACTGATACATCAAGCAAAATAAAGAAGGGGACCCTAGGCGATGCTTCTGCACTGAGGCCGACACTGATGACTGCTGTACCTGCTATACTTGATCGTGTCCGTGATGGTGTGAGAAAAAAGGTATTTCCCACTACGCTATCTGGATCTTGTACTCTCATTTGTTTTACTGACTACTAGCCTTTACACCGAGATGGTTTTAGGTGGATGCAAAGGGTGGTGTAGCGAAGAAATTATTTGACATTGGATATAGCCGCCGACTTGCTGCTATCAATGGAAGTTGGCTTGGTGCATGGGGAGTAGAGAAACTGTTGTGGGACAGGCTTGTCTTCACGAAGGTGCGTGCAATATTGGGAGGAAATATTCGCTTTGTACTCTCAGGTGGAGCACCTCTGTCCGGAGACACTCAGAGATTTATCAATATATGCCTTGGGTAAGATTATGTAACCATCATTCATGCTGTTACTGGAAACTTTCCAACTACCCTAGTTACAATGACAATACTGTATGTTTGTTTGTTTCAGCATGTTTAAGTCCCGTATTTTGATAGGCTTATTCAATTTCAGGGCTCCAATAGGCCAAGGGTATGGTCTGACTGAAACTTGTGCTGGAGGAACGTTTTCTGAGTATGATGATACATCTGTTGGCCGTGTTGGTGCTCCACTACCTTGTTCATATATTAAGGTTAGATAACAATTTTGCTCATTTTTTCAGCATTTGAGGTGGACCCATTTTTGACATCAAAGCTGTTCTTCCCACTCCTACAACTTACTCCCTCTGCTCCTAAATATAAGTCTTTTTAGAGATTCCAACATGGACTACATACGGAGCAAAATGAGTGAATCAACACTCTAAAGTATGTCTATATACATCCGTATGTAGTTTGTATTTAAATCTCTAAAAAGACTTATATTTAGGAACGGAGGAAGTATATGGTTACTATTTCCAAATTTTGACATCTGACAAGGCCAGTGTATCCAAATTTTGATATCTGACAAGGCCAATGTATCCAAATTTTGATATCTGGCAAGGCCAATGTATCCAAATTTTGATATCTGACAAGGCCAATGTATCCAAATTTTGATACTGACAAGTCCAATATATTGAAGATATTTCTTAACGAGAGGAATTAAGTTGTTAATTTTCTTCTTTGTGATACAATAGTTTATGCTTTGGCATTTCTTCCTTGACCTGTTACTTAATGGGATATCTGACCTATTACCTCACAATTCTTGACACAATGTCAACTGTACCTTCCAGTTGATTGACTGGGCTGAAGGGGGATACTTAACAACGGATTCACCAATGCCTCGGGGGGAGATAGTCATCGGAGGTCCCAATGTAACTAAAGGCTATTTCAAGAATGAAGCTAAAACAAGTGAAGTCTATAAGGTATGTTGTCAACTTGTTACTGATCTGTTCACACACCAAATCATACATCATCACTAATGAGTAACGACTTCTCTTTCACAATAATAATTGATCTAACACACGCCTCATATATCTTGTGTAGGATGATGAAAGAGGTCTACGATGGTTCTATTCTGGAGACATAGGGCGTTTCCATCCAGATGGCTGCCTTGAAATCATTGACCGCAAGAAAGATATCGTGAAGCTTCAACATGGTGAATACGTATCTCTTGGGAAGGTAAGAAATATTCTTGCTCTGGTGAGATAAGTTTCTGGTAGCACTTATATTAACTGATTGGATGACACAGGTGGAAGCTGCGTTGGCTATGAGCCCATATGTTGAGAACATCATGATCCATGCCGATCCTTTTCACAGTTACTGTGTTGCACTTGTGGTAGCAGCACAGAATGAGCTTGAAAGATGGGCATTGCAGCAAGGACTTGCATACACCGATTTTGCTGATTTGTGCCAGAAGCAAGAGGCTGTTGTAGAAGTGCTTGAATCTTTAACAAAGGTTTGTTTCTGTGTTGACCTTAGTTAGCTTTTGGGTTTCCATTACACATAGATCATACTTGACTCAGTACTTCTCCCAGTGTATTTAAATGCAAACTAGCAAACATACATATTTACCATCCATGACATACCTTAGCATTGTTTCTAAGTTCATCTTATTAGTCTTTGAAAGAAAAGAAGAGAAACAAGAGTATATATATTTTGAGGATATAGTACATGACTTTATATGTAATTTGCTTTGTTACAGTTTCTTCCCAATAAAGCCATCATACATCATCGAGCATGTCTTTCAGAAGCACTTAGATCTTTACTATTGTAAAGAGTAGTGAAGGCATTTGTGGTTGCAACTTCCCTATAAACATTGACCATACATGCACACACCCTTCCATCAAAGATAATTGCATCCTCTAGTCCAAGAGCAAGTTGAGAGTTGCAGTCAGGCAAATCCTGCATCCTGTTGGGACAACACTTTCCAGTACTGACATCCATTTTCTGTACTCCAGGCTGCGAAGCAAGCACGACTGGAGAAGTTCGAGACACCAGCCAAAGTCAAGCTGATACCAGATCCATGGACCCCTGAGTCGGGCCTCGTCACGGCTGCGCTCAAACTCAAGAGGGAGGTGATCAGGAAGACATATGAAGACGATCTGGCGCAGTTGTACGCCTGATGGTTCTCTTCTGACTGATACCCTGAGATGACATAGGACAAGGCTCTTATGTCAAAACATACTATATTGATATATTTTGATGTCGGGGTAGATTGGATCATTGAGGGAGTCCTGGAATTTTGGAGTGTCTTGTCTTACTCTTAGAAGCAATTTTGTGTTTGCGGAGTTGTACACTTACTACCAATGAATCTATCATAATTGCACCGAATTTTGATGGCATTGTAATCTCTGATCGAAAGATTGCTGTTATCATCTTCTAGATCCGGAATCTTTTCTATCTCTTCTACTTATAAAGATTCGAGTTGGCAGTTCACTCTGTTCTTCCTGTCTGTCTATTCTTGAAGTACCTTGTTCTTTTTGTCTTAGAACTCTTGTATTTTAGGAGTAGTGATGCCGAGGAAAAAGAACTGAAGTTATTATGTTTGCAGCGACTAGGCGTTAACTACACATTACAAACCCAAGGTGAGATATCATACCCCTGTGATCAACTCTTTGATCACTATTGATTGTCCTTGTTACTGGTTTTGTCCTCTACATTTGTATCCGTATTTCGGTATCAATGTGATCTCAATCACATGTATCTGACAAACGATAATTATAACGTCTCAAATTTTCAATTTGGAATGTTATACATAGATCATCACTTGCATATCATATTTTGTTTGCATTTTGGTTTTGATCCAAGAAATTCTAAGCAACTTAAGGACCCATGGAGAGAGTTGGGGATTTCATTTATTTTCATATTTGAATTTTTTCTCAAATATTGAAAAGCGGATCAATTTGGTTTTAATTATTTTTCTCTCCAAATAATATTCCCAAAATAAAAATAAATAAGAGGAGATAATATGACTTCTCCAAAATAAAATAAATATTGGAGGAAAAATGTTAAAATCAAATAAATAATTTTATTTGGATTTTATTGCTATTTTATTTGAATTAGAAAAATATGCGTTTTTCAAAATTGCATTTTTAGGCCAAGAAAATGTTCACCATGTTCTAGATATTTTATTTAGATGGTGAAAATTGTTTTGGCATTTTTATAATTTTATTTTTATTTATTTAGGATTTTTTCGTTTTGGCGGAATTTATTTAAGAAAAAAAAAATCTTCGGATCGGCTGGGCCGAAGCCCAGCCGGCCCAGTGCCTGCGCCGCCGCCGTCTCCCTCGCGGAGACCGAGCCGCCGCCCCCGCCCGAGTCTGGCCGGGGCACGACTCCCGGTCCGACCCGGCGCCCCCTTCCCCAAGTCGCCGCGCCACCCCCTCTTAAATACCACCCATCCCGCCGCCTCTCCTCGTCCCGCCGCAGCCGCCTGCACCCCGCCGCCCCGCGCCGCCGCCGCCGCGCTGCTTTGTCGCCGCCCCGCGCTGCCGCCGTCAGATCCCGCCGTGCCGCGCTGCCTCGCCGCCCGCGCCGCGCCGCCGTCACCCACGCCGCCGCTGTTCGGATCCCGCCCGTCGCCGCCTGTTTTTCCAGTCCGTTCCGTTTTTTTAGAAAACCCTAGATTGGTTTTTTTATTTTTTCTTTAGACCGGTTCGGTTTTTCTCGGTTTAGTTTCGCTTGCGAACATTCGTTCGTTTGTTCGTTTTAACGTACGAATTCGTCCGTTCGTCTCTGTTAACGAACGCTTGCGCCGTAGTTTTTTCTTTTTATTTTATTTTTTTGCCAGGGACCTATCCGCGATTACTTTTATCGCAGATTAGCCCCTGATCTTCAAACCCTTGCAACTTTTTAACCGTTCGTCCAAATCCAGTGAAACCAACGCCAAAATCTTCGCCTCGAGCCCCTCGTTCTGTTTAATCAACTTGAACATGGTTTTGAAAATTTAAAATTTGTTTTCAAGCAGATTTGAATTCAAAGTTTTTTTGAGCGTAGTTTCAGTTCCGTAGCTCCGTTTCGATTGATTCTTTTTGCAAATTGAACCTCTTCAGTTGAACTTTCAGATTGGATCTTCTTATTTGAAGCTTTCCCCTTGCATCTATGCTTGAGTGCTTATGTATGCTATTGTTTGTTTGCGATAGAATTCCTGGAGTGCGCAGCGTGCTACTTCGAGTCTCTAGGTTTTGCGGATCATCAGCAAGGCAAGTAACACATTGATCATACCCCTTTATTACCCAATTTTTATGCATTAGCTACAATCCTCAAACATTACATGAGTAGGATCTTTTAACATGTGGGTTTTGGGAAGTAGATGATGAGGTAGAACCTATTGCCCTTTTATTATCAAACCCTTGGGAGTTACTTCTACGTTATGCTTATATTGCCATGCTATGCTCGTAGACGTGGATTGGGTTCGAGTGTATCCATGACAGATGTGAGATTGTTAATTAATGGTTAACTTAAGGTGGCTACTTAAATACACATCTAGGTGGATTGGTTGCGGACACCTGGGGATATACCAGTGATGTCCTTTTTTGTTCGCCACCCAGGCTCTAAGGGATCATAAGATTATTCATGCTAGAAACTTCCGTGTGCAGCCACAAGCTATTATGGGATCTAGCATAGTTGAGTATGTTGCATGACCTCTTTCAGTGGTGGGCTAGCAGATGTAGGGGAAAGTAGGTGTAACTGTCCACCCAGAGTAAAGAGTTAATGCTTCTGAAAGACTATGTCTCGGTCATCCGTTTCTCAAACACCATGTAGTGCGAGAAATCCAACGGAGGAGATCGAGTCTTGTGGGAAAATTTGCGCAAACCTCTGCAGAGTGTATAAACTAATCATGGTTAGCCATGTCCCCGGTTATGGACATCTTGAGTATC
Source organism: Triticum aestivum (assembly GCF_018294505.1). Classification (NCBI taxonomy): domain Eukaryota; kingdom Viridiplantae; phylum Streptophyta; class Magnoliopsida; order Poales; family Poaceae; genus Triticum; species Triticum aestivum. Next base: position 240,646,057 of record NC_057806.1, read on the forward strand.
TAGTTCTTAGATTATTCTATGGATCTCGTCACTCTAAATTAATTTGTTGGGATGTTAATTACTTTTAATTGGGATTGAGATTGGGATTTACCATTCTCAATGTTTATCAACTACCATGATAGTTAAATAAAAATATTCCTTTGATATAGGAAAGAATTGGCTTTTCGCAAAACATTATAACCATAGAGCCTCCACCAGCCATATATGCATGTAGTGATAGCATTTATTTTGTTCATTGCTCTACTGTGTTATATTGCCAGCATATTCCATGTGCTGTCCCGTTTCGGGCTGCAACCTATCATGTTGCAGACTTTTCAAACGAAGAGTAAGGTGCGCTAGGTCGTTTGTCGTGCACTCAGCTATGCCGTTGGAGTTGATGGACTCACTTTATCTTCCAAGACTTCCACTGTTATCTTATTTAGATGGCCTTAAGCCATATTTATTGTATTAGGTTCTCTTTTGAGGCTATCGATGTAATAAGTGTGTGATTGCCACTCTGTTATAAATCCTTCAAGTACTGTGTGTGTCAGCATTACCGATCCAGGGATGACACTTATGCACAGAGATTTGACCGTCTGAGGTCAGATCGCTACAAGATGGTATCAGAGCACACGCTGATTATAGGACACAACCACTAAGATGAACCATAGGTCACTCTTCTCTACTCATTTTCGACTCCTCTCCATTTTCTACTCTATAAGATGGCGGACTCAAGGAACAAGTTTTCACAACCGGATGAAGACACACCTTTCGGGAGACACTTGAAGGAAGTCACTAGGTACCTGAACATCGGAATACCAAGCTTCACCGAGAAGAGGAGCGATGGATGATTCGAGTTCAAGTTCCAGGAAGGACATCCACGCCAGTCAGTGAGCCCATATAGTTTTCCTTTGATGCACCAACCTGGAGTCTAGGAAAGAGCATGGCAGCCCACATCACCATAGGACGCATCAGCGAAATTTATCACAAGGATCTTAAGGACACCATCTACCAGATATGTGGGAGCCGAGATGAGCAATGGGAGATGATCAGCACCAGGAAGGACAGGTCCATTGCAGCCTTCATCTAGGAGTTAAACCAGCACATTCATCACCAGGAGAACCAGATGTGCGCGAGCATGATAGATCTGAAGAAGTTGATGACTAGGAACATGGATCTTGAAGAGGAACTCAAGTATACACACGACGGATATGAGGAGTAAATCACAATACTAGTGGAGAGGAATGACGACCTGACAAGGAATCTAGGAGTATTTATGGTAGATCCCGCGCCAGGAGGAGATGACGACCATCCCAAGGACTACATCATCATCGATGACACCGACTCTGACCCCGACAGTAGTGATGATGATTACGAAGACGAAGCTGGAGCGGATATCATGGAGTCTTCCACTGATCAAAATTTCTAGTAGACCACCATATTATTAGTAGTATTTCCCCATGTATATAGTAGTACTCCAAGCACTGTAATGATAGTTAGATCGATTGTATGCCCTTGCTTGAATTGATTTTGGTGTGATATGAATGTGTTTGTCTCATGTGCATATGGGTAGTGTTTTCTCACTAGACCTCATTCTATTCTAATCTCTCCCCTCTAAACCCATCAGATGCCTCCGAGACGTGACCCCGGATTTGCCTTCCCACCGGAGCTCACTCAGTTGATCCAATAGCAGAATACCCTGATGCAGTTGCTAGTCCAGAACCAAGGCAACAACAACAACAACAACAACAATCCACCGCCACCACCTTCAGTTGACAATTTAGCCCGTTTTCTAAGGTTGCAGCCGCCGGTGTTTTCCAGTAGCACCAAGCCGATAGTTGCTGATGACTGGCTACGCAGGATTGGAAGGGAGTTGACCACCGCAGGTTGCACAGATGCAGAGAAGGTGCGTTTTGCCGCACACCAATTGGATGGACCTGCAGCCTCATGGCGGGAGAATTACATAGCCACTTTCCCGATAGCCAATGTTACTTGGGAGCAGTTTCAGCAAGCATTCCTCACTGCTCATGTCTCAATTGGAGCTATGAGCATGAAGAAGCGTGAGTTTCGCAACTTACGCTAGGGGAACGGTACTGTGGGGCAGTACGTGGATGAATTCAGCAAGTTAGCTCGCTATGCCCCAGATGATGTGACCACAGATGCCGCGAAGCAGGAGAAGTTTATGGAAGGGTTGAATGATGAGGTGAGTATGCAGTTAATGGTGGCAACATTTAATAATTACCATGAGTTGGTAGACAAGGCTCTAATGATTAAAGGGAAGCAGCAGCAAATTGAGAGCCGCAAAAGGAACTATGGACAAGGGAAGTACAATTCAGGAGCTCAGTAAAAGCCTCGTTTTACCCCGAACTCGGGAAGATATACCCATAACCATGGAGGCCATACTCACAATGGAGGAGGTTCGCATAACCACAGTGGACCCAAGAATGGAAATGGGAATGGAGCAGGCAGCAACCAGAACCACTCTAACCCAGCCACACCCGCCAAGAAGGATCAAAGCCACATTACCTGTTTCAAGTGCGGGAAGACTGGACACTATGCCAATGAGTGTCCTCAACTCAAGAATGGAAATGGCAATGGAAGCTCTAGGAAGAAGCCCAACCCTTTCAACAGGGGACAAGTAAACCACATGAACGTGGAGGAGGTTGAAGAGCAGCTAGATGCATTTATCGGTAAGTTTTTGGTTAAGTCATTTACTGCAATCGTTCTTTTCGATACTGGTGCATCGCATTCATACATATCAAGGGGATTTGTGGATAAGTATAAATTTCCCACCAAAGTTCCTAGGACCCCTATGTTAGTAAGCTCGCCAGGAGCGGAGTACATGGCAAGCCAAGGATGTTTTCAGATGCCATTGACCATAGGTAGGCATGTTTTCCCCTCAGACTTAATAATTTTGGAGTCACAAGGATTGGATGTGATACTAGGAATGGATTGGCTATCGATGTATGGGGAAACATTGATTGCGCCAGTAAGAAAATTCTGCTCACTACACCGCAGGAAAAAAGGATCAAGTATGTATCCAGGCATGCGCCAAGGAGAACCCAAGTAAATTCCCTCTCAGGAGTTGTTCAGGAGGAAGTGCCTGTAGTGAAGGATTACTCGGATGTATTTCCAGAGGAATTACCAGGCATGCCGCCAGATCGAGACATTGGGTTTTTGATAGAGCTATTGCTAGGCACCGGACCAATATCGAAGAGGCCATACCGGATGCCCGCAAATGATCTGGAAGAGATTAAGAAACATATCAAGGAGTTATTGGAGAAAGGTTACATTCGACGAAGTTCGTCACCATGGGGAGCCCCAGTGCTCTTGGTTGAGAAGAAGGATGGATCTTTGAGAATGGTTGTTGATTATCATGCATTGAATGAAGTGACGATCAAGAACAAGTACCCATTATCGATGGTTAATGATTTGTTTGACCAGCTGCAAGGAGCTAAAGTATTCTCTAAGATCGATTTACGATCAGGATACCACCAGTTGAAGATCCGAGAACAGGATATACCTAAGACAACCTTCACCAGAAGGTACGGGCTATATAAGTACACGGTTATGTCATTTGGATTGACTAATGCCCCTGCCTATTTCATGAGTATGATGAATAAGGTGTTCATGGAGTTCTTGGATAAGTTTGTCGTGGTGTTCATTGATGATATCTTGGTATACTCGAAGAATGAAGAGGAGCACAAGGAGCATTTGCGATTAGTTCTCGAGAAGCTCAGGGAACATCAGTTATACGCCAAGTTCAGCAAGTGTGAGTTTTGGTTGAAGGAAGTTGGATTTCTTGGACATGTTATATCTGGAGAAGGTATAGCAGTAGACCCTACCAAGGTCCAGTCTGTCACTGATTGGCTAGCACCAACCTCAGTAGGAGAGATCTGCAGTTTTCTTGGACTCGCGAGATACTATCGGAGATTCATTGAGAATTTCTCTAAGATTGCGAATCCCATGACGGAGTTGTTAAAGAAGGACACCAAGTTCAAATGGACAGATGAATGTGAGGCAAGTTTTCAGGAGCTCAAGAAACGTTTGGTTACAGCCCCAGTGCTGATTCTGCTGGATATACACAAGGATTTCCAAGTGTATTGCGACGCATCTCGCTTAGGACTTGGAGGTGTACTTATGCAGGACGGAAGAGTTGTTTCATATGCCTCACGTCAGCTTCGATCGCATGAGTTGAATTATGCCATGCATGATTTGGAGTTAGCAGCTGTAGTGCATGCACTCAAGACCTGGAGACATTTTCTTATTGGAAATCATTGTGATGTGTACACAGATCATAAGAGTTTGAAGTATATTTTCACATAGAAGGAGCTGAATCTCAGGCAAAGCAGATGGTTGGAGCTTATAAAGGATTATGATATGAAGTTGCACTATCATCTAGGCAAGGCCAATGTCGTAGTAGACGCTTTGAGCCGGAAAAGTTATGCCAATACCCTCGTAAGCGGAGGATTACCAAAGGAGTTGGCTGAAGATCTTAGGGAGCTACGTTTGGAGATAGTCCCTAGAGGTTTTGTTGCAGCATTAGAAATTCAGTCAACATTATTGGGAAAGATTCGAGAAGCTCAGAAGGATGATAAGGAGATTGATGAGATAAAGGAGAAGATGAGCAAAGGAAAAGCCAAAGGTTTTCGTTAGGATGAACACAACACCTTGTGGTTTGAGGACAGTGTTTATGTGCCCAATAATGCAGAGATCAGGAAGTTGATACTTCAGGAAGCTCATGACTCGCCATATTCGATACACCCTAGAAACACCAAGATGTATTTGGATTTAAAGGAGCGTTTCCGGTGGATTGGTATGAAGAAGGATATTGCCGAGTATATAGCTGTATGTGATGTATGTCAGAGAGTGAAGGTAGAACATCAGAAGCCAACAGGATTACTACAGCCTATGCCGATACCCGAGTGGAAGTGGGACAAGCTTGGCATGGATTTCATCACCGGATTACCCATGACCCGATCGGATATGATTCTATCTGGGTAGTAGTGGATCATTTGATCAAAGTGGCTCACTTTATCCCAGCGAAAACCACCTATACAAGTGCAAAGTTGGCCAAGATATATATGACCAGGATTATATGTCTGCATGGAGTTCCGAGGACCATCGTATCAGATAGAGGGAACCAGGTTACTTCAAAGTTTTGGCATCAACTGCACCAGACTTTGGGTACCAGGCTAGAGTTTAGTACAACTTTTCATACGTAGACAGATGGGCAGACAGAGAGAGTCAATCAGATTCTGGAGGACATGTTGAGAGCTTGTGCGCTAGATTATGGATCTAGTTGGGATGATAATTTGCCTTACACAGAGTTCTTATACAACAACAGCTACCAGGCCAGTTTGAAGATGGCACCTTTTGAAGATTTGTACGGACGAAGGTGCAGGACACCGTTGATGTGGGATGAAGTTGGAGACCGTCAGTTGTTTGGACTGGATTTGATCAAAGAGTCAGAAGAGAAAGTTAAGTTGATTCGAGATAGACTGAAGGTAGCTCAGTCCAGACAGAAGAGTTATGCAGACTCACAACGCAAGGAGGTAGTCTATGAGATCGGAGATAGATCGTATCTTCGTGTGTCACCTCTCCGAGGAGTTAAACATTTTGGAGTTAAGGTAAAGTTAGCCTTGATATTTGTAGGACCATACCGAGTTTTGGAACGTATGGGAGAAGTGGCCTACAAGTTGTACCCGAAGGACTGTCAGGAGTTCATGATGTGTTCCACATTTCCCAGTTGAAGAAGTGTCATGCTGAGATGGCCGATATTCCTCTAAGAGATACAGTGCCCCTGGAAGCAATTCAGATGGATAGTGATCAGACCTACGAGGAGAAACCAGTCAAGATTCTCGAGTTTGCCAGCCGAGTTACCCGCAGCAAGGTTATCAAGTTTTGCAAAATTCAGTGGAGCCACCATACTGAGGATGAAGCCACCTGGGAACAAGAGTATGACCTACGGAAAGACCACCCACACCTATTTTCTAGCCAACCCGAATCTTGAGGGCGAGATTCACCTTAAGGGGGGGTAGGTTTGTAACATCTCAAATTTTCAATTTGGAATGTTATACATAGGTCATCACTTGCATATCATATTTTGTTTGCATTTTGGTTTTGATCCTAGAAATTCTAAGCAACTCAAGGACCCACGGAGAGAGTTGGGGATTTCATTTATTTTCATATTTGATTTTTTCTCAAATATTGAAAAGAGGATCAATTTGGTTTTAATTATTTTTCTCTCCAAATAATATTTCCAATATAAAAATAAATGAGAGGAGATAATATGACTTCTCCAAAATAAAAGAAATATTGGAGGAAAAATGTTAAAATCAAATAAATAATTTTATTGGGATTTTATTGCTATTTTATTTGAATTAGAAAAATATGCATTTTTCAAAATTGCATTTTAGGCCAAGATAATGTTCAGCATGTTCTAAATATTTTATTTAGACGGTGAAAATTGTTTTGGCATTTTTAGAATTTTATTTCTATTTATTTAGGATTTTTTCGTTTCGGCGGAATTTATTAAAAAAAATCTTCGGACCTACTAGGCCGAAGCCTAGCCGGCCCAGCGCCCGCGCCGCCACCATCTCCCTTGCGGAGACCGAGCCGCCGCCGCCGCCCGAGTCCGGACGGGGCACGACTCCCGGTCCAACCCGGTGCCCCCTTCCCCAAGTCGCCACGCCATCCCCCTCTTAAATACCACCCACCCCGCCGCCTCTCCTCGCCCCGCCGTAGCCGCCCGCACCCCGCCGCTGAGCTCCGCCGCGTCGCAAGCCGCCGCCGCCGCTGCTCTGGCGCCCGCGTTGCGCCGCCGCAGCCGGACCCCGCCGTGACGCGCTGCCTTGCTGCCCGCGTCGCGCCACCGTCGCCCACGCCGCCGCCGTTCGGATCCCGCCAGTCGCCACCGGGTTTTCCGGTCCGTTCTAGTTTTTTAGAAAACCCTAGATTGTTTTTTTACTTTTTCTTTAGACGGGATTCAGTTTTTCCCGGTTTAGTTTCGTTTGCGAACGTTCTTTCGTTCGTTTTAACGAAAGAATTCGTCCGTTCGTCCCTGTTAACGAACGCTCGCGCCGTAGTTTTTTCTTTTTATTTTCTTTTTCTGCCAGGGACCTATCCGTGATTACTTTTATCGCAGATTAGCCCCTGATTTTCAAACCCTCACAACTTTTTAACCGTTCGTCCAAATCCAGTGAAACCAACGCCAAAATCTTCGTCTCGAGCCCCTTTTTCTGTTTAATCAACTTGAACATGGTTTTGACAATTTACAATTTGGTTTCAAGCAGATTTGAATTCGAAGTTCTTTTGAGCGTAGTTTCAGTTCTCGTAGCTCCGTTTTGATTGATTCTTTTTGCAAATTGAACCTCTTAAGTTGAACTTTCAGATTGGATCTTCTTATTTGAAGCTTTCCCGTTGCATCTATGCTTGAGTGCTTATGTATGCTATTGTTTGTTTGTGATAGAATTCCCGGAGTGCGCAGCGTGCTACTACGAGTCTCTAGGTTTTGCGGATCATCAGCAAGGCAAGTAACACATTGATCATACCCCTTTACTACCCATTTTTATGCATTATCTACAATCCTCAAACATTGCATGAGTAGGATCTTTTAACATGTGGGTTTTGGGAAGTAGATGATGAGGTAGAACCTATTGCCCTTTTACTATCAAACCCTTGGGAGTTACTTCTACATTATGCTTATATTGACATGCTATGCTCGTAGACGTGGATTGGGTTTGATTGTATCCATGGCAGATGTGAGATTGTTAATTAATGGTTAACTTAAGGTGGCTACTTAAATACACATCTGGGTGGATTGGTTGCGGGCACCTGGGGATATACCAGTGCTGTCCTTTTTGGTTCGCCACCCAGGTTCTAAGGGATCATAAGATTATTCATGCTAGAAACTTCCATGTGCAGCCACAAGCTATTATGGGCTCTAGCATAGTTGAGTATGTTGCATGACCTCTTTCAGTGATGGGCTAGCAGATGTAGGGGAAAGTAGGTGTAACTGTCCACCCAGAGTAAAGAGTTAATGCTTCTGAAAGACTGTGTCTCGGTCATCCGTTTCTCAAACACCATGTAGTGCGATAAATCCAATGGAGGAGATCGAGTCTTGTGGGGAAAAGTGCGCAAACCTCTGCAGAGTGTATAAACTAAGCATGGTTAGCCGTGTCCCCGGTTATGGACATCTTGAGTATCTGGTTCTTGGATTATCCTGTGGATCTCTTCACTCTAAATTAATCTGTTGGGATGTTAATTACTTTTAATTGGGATTGAGATGGGGATTTACCATTCTCAATGTTTATTGACTACCATGATAGTTAAATAAAATATATTCCTTTGATGTAGGGAAAAATTGGCTTTTCACAAAACATTATAACCATAGAGCCTCCACCAGCCATATATGCATGTAGTGATAGCATTTATTCTGTTCATCGCTCTACTGTGTTATATTGCCAACATATTCCATGTGCTGACCCGTTTCGGGCTGCAACCTATCACGTTGCATACTTTTCAGACGAAGAGTAAGGTGCACTAGGTCATTTGTCGTGCACTCAGCTATGCCGTTGGAGTTGATGGACTCACTTTATCTTCCAAGCCTTCCGCTGTTATCTTATTTAGATGACCTTAAGCCATATTTATTGTATTAAGTTCTCTTTTGAGACTATCGATGTAATAAGTGTGTGATTGCCACTCTGTTATAAATCCTTCAAGTACTATGTGTGTCAGCATTACCGATCCAGGGATGACACTTATGCACAGAGATTTGACCGTTTGAGGTCGGATCGCTACAATAATAATAACGTAATACCAAGTGGGCCTAGAGAGTATCTCTATCATCAGAGGAGTAAATCTCAATCTTGAGTATGATGTTTGGCAACCCCAAAGTAACTACACCGGAGCCTTAACCCCCTACAATCTGGAGAGGGGATGGATCCACGGCCCACCTGGCGGCAGATCTGCAGATCCACACTCCTTGGTGTCAGCCAGAACATGCGAGGTGGCCAGGCCCACGGCAGCGACCCTCGTAGATCTGGCTAGGGTTTGGAGGCCCTTGTCGGACCGACGCCTCCAACAAGCAAAAGGCATGGGAACAACAACCCAAAGGCCTACCCCGGCTCCAACAAGGTCGTCCCCTGAACTTGCATGTCAATAGATATCGTCCACTACGACAGACTAGATCCACGACACTCGTTGTTGGCATGAGCACAATGGGCCACGGCTGCAAGTCGATGTCATGGACCTCACTACGGCGAGAGAGTGGCAGGACACCCATCTGACACGTGTCAAACATATCGATATTTTTTTATATGATTCATGCTATATTGCTACCACTTTTAAACACTTCGTCCATGTTTTTTATCATTTTTATTGGCCTGGCTTATTAATCAAGTGACCAGTGCGAGTTTCAGTTTTTTGTGTATATTTTACGGGAAAATTATTTTAAACTTCGAGAAACATCCAGAAAAATTATATTATGAGGTTATGCATCGGGAAGCGTCTAGGGGGGGGGGGCGAGACCACACTCGGAGGTACCTTGAGGCTCTAGGCGCCCCTAGCCCCAAGGCGCCGGGAGGGGGAGGGGGTGCCTGGAGGCTCCAACAACCTTCTGGAGATCTCCTTTTACCGCGCAAGGTGGTCCTAAGAATTTCGGAACTTCCCTAAAAGTTCCAAATTTTTCGGTGTTTCAAATCTCCGAGAATGTTAAAATTGGTGAGGGGACTTAGGTTTCAACATCCAAAAACAACTCCCCTCAAAAAGTCAGATCCCATCTGAGGGGAGGCTCTCATCCTCCACATCCATGGCCACCAAATACTAGAGGGGAATCCCTTCTCCCACCTAGGGGGGGAAGGCCAAGGAAGAAGGAGGGGGTCTATCTCCCCCTCTCTTTCGGTGGTGAGGGAGTGCCACCGGGGGAACCGTCATCACCATCATCATCTCCCTTAACACCTCCATCATTACCATGGCCATCAACATCCCCTTCATCATCACCGTCATGATCCTCTCCTGCATGTGTGAGTAATTCCTTGTAGGCACATGGGGTGGATCCGAACTGGGCGATGGAAAATTATGTAATAGTGTTTAGATTGATGTAGTATTGACCTGTGGTGTTCAGGATTATTGTTGCCATGACCATGTTGTGTCTAATACTTATTACTAGGGCCCGACTAATATGATTTCAAATCTGAACTTTTATGTCATTCATGCCAATTTGTTCATGATCGTACCTGCAAGTCATGTACACTAATTGTAGTTTTGAACTGGAGACCGAAAGTGACAAAATTGGGACATTGAAGGGAATAGCTATGATCTTGAGGATATACATGTATTGATGGAGTGTTAATGCATTGTTCTAATTTCACCTTAATTATCCTTAGTTTTCTTTAGGACCCCTGATATTGGAGGATAGAACTGTAGACAAGAGTCAAGTTCTTTTAAGCACGTCTCTCATCATAAGGAATGCATGCACATTTTTTGACATAATTCAGAAGTCATGTTACATCAACACACAATGTAATGATTTATTCCATCCGGGCAATATCCACTCCTATGCCTACACTTTTCATCACTGCTTGCTCTCTTTAAAAATATTTGATACTTGGTAACTGCTACGTATTTGCTACTCTGTGTTACTATGCTGCAACCTACACCAATCAATCATTATTACTTAGTAAGGTAGACACTAAAAGGACGAAGATAGTTTTGTGAGTGACACACATTATTTAAAAGAATAGGAAACCCGCCTTTAGCTCCCACGGGTACAACACTCAATACTTCCACTTCATTTTGAAAGGCTATGCAACTAGTCCTTGCACTTTAGGATTATCACCCGCCGCTACCCGGAGATGCCCGAGCAGTGGTGCCGTGACCACGCCAGATTGGCCAAGGACCCACTCCATCACCACGAGTCTGACACACACCTGTACCCGCCGCAACTCTAGCGCTCGCCTACACTATTAGGCCCGCTGACTGCACCGCCGCCACGATACCCCGTGCAAGCGTCACGTCCCCAATGAATCTCTAGACATTATATACGTGAAATTATGTCATGCTATACTTTTTAGTTAAACAATATATATGTGAACTATTTCATGTCTTTTTTTCCACACTATCTATTGCATCGGTCTCTCATAGAAAAAATACACTTTCGTGATGATACGTGTTTGTCATAGTAGGTCACATTTTCTGTCATGTATGTATATCCATGACGATTTTATGATAGAATCAAGATAGTCATACCTGTGCTGTCGTAGAAGTGTTCCATGACAATACCAAAATTATCATCACGGAAGTGTTCACTTCCATGACGATAAATGATGCGTCATGGGAGTGCTTTCATCAAGGGTAACCGACACATGACATCCACCATAACGGGTCACCGTTAAGCTATCGGGTCTGGTTTTGGATCCGATAACCCATTAACAGCCTGGACCAATGGGGATTTCCACGTGTATAATTCTCATTGGCCGAAGGAAACACGTGTCAGCTCATCATTGGGTCAGATAGGTGCCTATGATATGTCGACACATGTGACGGCCCAACACTGGCCCATTTAGCTTACAAAGGCCAACCCGTTTGACTTGGTCAAAAGTTAGCGGGCCGGCCCATGAAAAGCCTATTAACGGTCTGTTTGCATATAACCCATTTTATGACCCGGTAACTCACGGCCCGTTAGGGCCTTCCCAAAATCGGCCCAACAGCGTCGTGTGAGCCGTCGAATATAACACCAGCCCATTTCATTTTCGGTCCATGTATAGCCCACGACGTCTTTCGGCCCATATGAGGCCTTTCATATCTTTAGGCCCTTTAGTGGCCCACGGTGACTCTAGCCCATAATGAACAGTAAATTTCTTTGTACCCATTAACGACCCATGATTCACATGGGCCGTTTCCAGCCCGTGTTAGCTTTCGGCCTACTGACGGCCCATACGTTCTTGGGCTCCTTCTCGGCCCCCGATTACTTCTGGCCCATACTGACGTGTTCCCCCAATGGGCCAAATTTGGCCCGTGGTTAGAATCGGCCCGTTTGTGGCATGTTAACTCGTTGCGCCGTTTCCAGCCCATCCTATATTCTGGCCCATTAATGACCTGTCATGCCTGTGACAGAATTAAGCCTTTGCTGTCTTCCGGCTTGTTAACGGCTCGTTCCCGTGCTGGCACGATACCAATTACGCCCGTTTATGTCCCATGTCGACCCATTTGTCCGACGGCCTGAGGCCCACCGATTCTATGGCCTATTGGAGGCCCATTTGTCTAATGGCCCATAGGAGGCTCATTTGTCGAACGGCCCGTAGGAGGCCCATGGATCCTACGACCTGTAGCAGGGTCAAGGTTACCACGGTCCGTATATGGCCCATGGTTGTTGCGGCCACTAGCAAACCAGGGAAAAAGAAGACAAGGAAATAAATAAGCCCAAAACTAACGCTAGGCTATTAAGGCGATTGCAGAGATTACATCCACAGGGCATCAAAGTTCGTCACCAGTGCAAATATAGGGAACACCCTACACTATACAAAAATGGCTTGCTGTTTTCTTCAGCCGATGGCTGCACGTCAAGAACAAATTTTGTATCGCGACAAAACAAATTACAACCATAAAACAAAAGGAAGGTTGGCATAAAAGTTAACAGTCTGGCAGATAAATGTACCACCAGAAGTTCACAAGCTCAGTTCATTTGACCTGACTGTTATGTTTTCATGTATTGTTCGATGGAGCACCATAACCTCCGCCTTCATTTCTCCTAGGCTCCTGAACAATATAGCAGATGTCTGATAGGTTGGTTTCAAAACCATGCATATCTTGAAGACATCAAACAATGACTGCCCTTGTTTCACAAAGGGTCTCTGTTAGGGAATGGACTTGTGTCTGGAGCGCAGATATAACATTGTTTTGAGCTTACATATCTTGATCATGAGGCAGTTTGGACAAGATTGCCTTAACAACCAATCTAGTATTACGCAGGAACGTGCTTTTGGCACTGTTAGTGGACAGGTACTGAGCCACTGCAGTAAAAGGTGACATTGCGGTTATAGTTGCCTCGTCACCTTCAGAAGGTGGCGGTTCCACCATTTTTTCCATAGCTTGCTGAAAAGTTGAGTTTTTTTACATTAGTAGTACCAGAACATAAGATATTAAGGAGGCAACAAAACCAAACAAAATAGCTTTGATCTATATACAAAACTTATTCTGGTGAACCCGTGTAAAATATTAGTTGTATTTTACTGCAAAGTACATAATAAAACCAGGCTCCAAACATATGACCATGTATCATGGATAATGTATTGTCTATTTCTTCATATTGTATTGATAGCTAAGGATATATAGACAAAGTTTATAATACAATAAGCATAGTATGACATCATTCATATCATAAATCAACTGAGAACAGACAAACATGCAATTGTAACTTTGTTTGGACAAGTACATCACGGAACTAGATTACAGATCAAGATCAAAGGAACATCAGTCCTCTCTTTTAAACCTTGTAAGATGCAATGATATGCTAAGAGAATTGTGTATAAAACGAAAAGAGTAATAGACATTGGCTGCAAACCATGCAGTTCAATGCACGAGTCAGAGTAAGTAGTAGTTAAAAGGCATGAGGATTAAGGATGTACAACAACGGCTTTTACTGGTGTAGTCATTGTTGGAAATATGCCCTAGAGGCAATAATAAAATGGTTATTATTATATTTCTTTGTTCATGATAATTGTCTATTGTTCATGCTATAATTGTGTTATCCGGAAATCGTAATACATGTGTGAATACATAGACCACAACACGTCCCTAGTGAGCCTCTAGTTGACTAGCTCGTTGATCAAAGGATAGTCATGGTTTCCGGACTATGGACATTGGATGTCATTGATAACGAGATCAAATCATTAGGAGAATGATGTGATGGACAAGACCCAATCCTAAGCTTAGCTCAAAGATCGTGTAGTTCGTTTGCTGTAGCTTTTCTGAATGTCATGTATCATTTCCTTAGACCATGAGATTGTGCAACTCCCGGATACCGTAGGAGTGCCTTGGGTGTGCCAAACGTCACAACGTAACTGGGTGACTATAAAGGTACATTACAGGTATCTCCGAAAGTGTCTGTTGGGTTGGCACGAATCGAGACTGGGATTTGTCACTCCGTATGATGGAGAGGTATCTCTGGGCCCACTCGGTAATGCATCATCATAATGAGCTCAATGTGACCAAGTGGTTGATCACGGGATCATGCATTACGGCACGAGTAAAGTGACTTGACGGTAACGAGATTGAACTAGGTATTGGGATACCGACGATCGAGTCTCGGGCAAGTAACGTACCAATTGACAAAGAGAATTGTATACGGATTGATTGAATCCTTGACATTGTGGTTCATCCGATGAGATCATCATGGAGCATGTGGGAGCCAACATGGGTATCCAGATCCCACTGTTGGTTATTGACCAGAGAGGCGTCTCGGTCATGTCTGCATGTCTCCCGAACCCGTAGGGTCTACACACTTAAGGTTCGGTGACGCTAGGGTTGTAGAGATATTAGCATACGGTAACCCGAAAGTTGTTCGGAGTCCCGGATGAGATCCCGGACGTCACGAGGAGTTCTGGAATGGTCCGGATGTGAAGATTTATATATAGGAAGTCAAGTTTCGGCCATCGGGAAAGTTTCGGGGGTAATCGGTATTGTACCAGGACCACCGGAAGGGTCCAGGGGGTCCATCAGGTGGGGCCACCTATCCCGGAGGGCCCCATGGGCTGAAGTGGGAGGGGAACCAGCCCCTAGTGGGCTGGTGCGCCCCCCTTGGGCCTCCCCCTGCGCCTAGGGTTGGAAACCCTAGGGGTGGGGGGCGCCACCCTTGCCTTGGGGGGCAAGGCACCCCCTTGGCTGCCGCCCCCCTAGGAGATTGGATCTCCTAGGGCCGGTGCCCCCCTAGGCACCCTATATATAGTGGGGGGGAGGGAGGGCATCCGCACCCAAGCCCCTGGCCTCTCCCTCTCCCTCCCGTGACACTCCTCCGTCTCCCTGCGCTTGGCGAAGCCCTGCCGAGATCACCGTTGCTTCCACCACCACGCCATCGTGCTGCTGGATCTTCCCCTTGCTGGATCAAGTTGGAGGAGACGTCTTCCCAACCGTACGTGTGTTGAACGCGGAGGTGCCGTCCGTTTGGCACTTGGTCATTGGTGATTTGGATCACGTCGAGTACGACTCCATCAACCCCGTTCTCTTGAACGCTTCCGCGCG
Source organism: Triticum aestivum (assembly GCF_018294505.1). NCBI lineage: Eukaryota > Viridiplantae > Streptophyta > Magnoliopsida > Poales > Poaceae > Triticum > Triticum aestivum. The sequence continues at coordinate 240,661,276 of NC_057806.1, forward strand.
CGATCTACAAGGTATGTAGATGCACTCCTCTCTCCCTCGTTGCTAGATGACTCCATAGATTGATCTTGGTGATGCGTAGAAAATTTTAAAATTCTGCTACATTCCCCAACAGTGGCATCATGAGCTAGGTCTATGCGTAGTTACTATGCACGAGTAGAACACAAAGTAGTTGTGGGCGTCGATATTGTCAATTTGCTTGCCGTTACTAGTCTTATCTTGATTCGGCGGCATCGTGGGATGAAGCGGCTCGGACCAACCTTACACGTACGCTTACGTGAGACTGGTTCCACCGACTGACATGCACTAGTTGCATAAGGTGGCTGTCGGGTGTCTGTCTCTCCCACTTTAGTCGGATCGGATTCGATGAACAGGGTCCTTATGAAGGATAAATAGAAATTGACAATTCACGTTGTGGTTTTGGCGTAGGTAAGAAACGTTTTTGCTAGAAACCTATAGCAGCCACGTAAAAACTTGCAACAACAATTAGAGGACGTCTAACTTGTTTTTGCAGCAAGTGTTTTGTGATGTGATATGGCCAAAGGATGTGATGAATGATATATGTGATGTATGAGATGATCATGTTCTTGTAATAGGAATCACGACTTGCATGTCGATGAGTATGACAACCGGCAGGAGCCATAGGAGTTGTCTTTATTTATTTATGACCTGCGTGTCAACATAAACGTCATGTAATTACTTTACTTTATTGCTAAAGCGTTAGCCATAGTAGTAGAAGTAATAGATGACGAGACAACTTCAAGAAGACACGATGATGGAGATCATGGTGTCATGCCGGTGACAACGATGATCATGGAGCCCCGAAGATGGAGATCAAAAGGAGCAAATGATATTGGGCATATCATGTCACTATTTGATTGCATGTGATGTTTATCATGTTTTACATCTTATTTGCTTAGAACGACGATAGCTTAAATAAGATGATCCCTCGTAATAATTTCAAGAAAGTGTTCCCCCTAACTGTGCACCGTTGCGAAGGTTCGTTGTTTTGAAGCACCACGTGATGATCGAGTGTGATAGATTCTAACATTCGAATACAACGGGTGTAATCCAGATTTACACACGCAATACACTTAGGTTGACTTGACAAGCCTAGCATGTACAGACATGGCCTCGGAACACAGAAGACCGAAAGGTCGAGCATGAGTCATATAGAAGATACGATCAACATGAAGATGTTCACCGATGTTGGCTAGTCTGTCTCACGTGATGATCGGACACGGCCTAGTTAACTCAGATCATGTTTCACTTAGATGACTGGAGGGATGTCTATCTGAGTGGGAGTTCATTGAGTAATTTGATTAGATGAACTTAATTATCATGAACTTAGTCTAAAATCTTTACAATATGTCTTGTAGATCAAATGGCCCACGTTGTCCTCAACCTCAACGCGTTCCTAGAGAAAACCAAGATGAAAGATGATGGCAGCAACTATACGGACCGGGTCCGGAACCTGAGGATCATCCTCATAGCTGACAAGAAATATTATGTCCTAGAAGCACCGCTAGGTAACGCACCTGTCCTAGAGAACCAAGACATTATGAATGCTTGGCAGTCACATGCCGATGATTACTCCCTCGTTCAGTGCGGCATGCTTTACAGCTTAGAACCGGGGCTCCAAAAGCGTTTTGAGAGACACGGAGCATATGAGATGTTCGAAGAGCTGAAAATGGTTTTCCAAGCTCATGCCCGGGTCGAGAGATATGAAGTCTCCGACAAGTTCTTCAGCTGTAAGATGGAGGAAAATAGTTCTGTCAGTGAGCACATACTCAAAATGTCTGGGTTGCATAACCGCTTGACTCAGCTGGGAGTTAATCTCTCGGATGACGCGGTCATTGACAGAATCCTTCAGTCGCTTCCACCGAGCTACAAGAGCTTTGTGATGAACTTCAATATGCAGGGGATGGAAAAGACCATTCCTGAGGTATATTCAATGCTGAAATCAGCGGAGGTAGAAATCAAAAAGGAACATCAAGTGTTGATGGTGAATAAAACCACTAAGTTCAAGAAAGGAAAGGGTAAAAAGAACTTCAAGAAGGACGGCAAGGGAGTTTCCGCGCCCGGTAAGCAAGCTGCCGGGAAGAAGCCAAAGAATGGACCCAAGCCTAAGACTGAGTGTTTTTATTGCAAGGGAAGTGGTCACTGGAAGCGGAGCTGCCCCAAATACTTAGCGGACAAGAAGGCCGGCAACACTAAAGGTATATGTGATATACATGTAATTGATGTGTACCTTACCAGTACTCGTAGTAGCTCCTGGGTATTTGATACCAGTGCGGTTGCTCACATTTGTAACTCAAAGCAGAAGCTGCGGAATAAGCAGAGACTGGCGAAGGACGAGGTGACGATGCACGTCGGGAATGGTTCCAAGGTTGATGTGATCGCCGTCGGCACGCTGCCTCTACATTTACCTACGGGATTAGTTTTAAACCTCAATAATTGTTATTTAGTGCCAGCTTTGAGCATGAACATTGTATCAGGATCTCGTTTAATTCGAGATGGCTACTCATTTAAATCCGAGAATAATGGTTGTTCTATTTATATGAGAGATATGTTTTATGGTCATGCTCCAATGGTGAATGGTTTATTCTTAATGAATCTCGAGCGTAATGTTACACATATTCATAGTGTGAATACCAAAAGATGTAAAGTTGATAATGATAGTCCCACATACTTGTGGCACTGCCGCCTTGGTCACATAGGTGTCAAACGCATGAAGAAGCTCCATGCAGATGGACTTTTGGAGTCTCTTGATTATGAATCATTTGACACGTGCGACCCATGCCTCATGGGTAAAATGACCAAGACTCCGTTCTCAGGAACAATGGAGCGAGCAACCAACTTATTGGAAATCATACATACTGATGTGTGCAGTCCAAAGAGTGTTGAGGCTCGCGGTGTCTATCATTATGTTCTCACCCTCACTGATGACTTGAGTAGATATGGGTATGTCTACTTAATGAAACACAAGTCTGAGACCTTTGAAAAGTTCAAGGAATTTCAGAGTGAGGTTGAGAATCAACGTGACAAGAAAATCAAGTTCTTGCAATCAGATCGTGGGGGAGAATACTTGAGTCATGAATTTGGCACACACTTAAGAAAATGTGGAATAGTTTCACAACTCACATCCCCTGGAACACCTCTGTGTCCGAACATCGTAATCGCACTCTATTGGATATGGTGCGATCTATGTTGTCTCTTACCGATTTACCGCTGTCATTTTGGGGCTATGCTTTAGAGACTGCCGCATTCACTTTAAATAGGGCTCCGTCGAAATCCGTTGAGACGACACCGTATGAATTATGGTTTGGGAAGAAACCTAAGCTGTCGTTTCTAAAAGTTTGGGGATGCAATGCTTATGTCAAGAAACTTCAACCTGAAAAGCTCGAACCCAAGTCGGAAAAATGCGTCTTCATAGGATACCCTAAAGAAACTGTTGGGTATACCTTCTACCTCAGATCCGAAGGCAAGATCTTTGTTGCCAAGAATGGGTCCTTTCTAGAGAAAGAGTTTCTCTCGAAAGAAATAAGTGGGAGGAAACTAGAACTTGATGAAGTATTACCTCTTGAACCGGTAAGTGGCGCAGCTCAAGAAAATGTTCCTGAGGTGCCTGCACCGACTAGAGAGGAAGTTAATGATGATGATCATGAAACTTCAGATCAAGTTACTACCGAACTTCGTAGGTCCACGAGGACACGTTCCGCACCAGAGTGGTACGGCAACCATGTCTTGGAAATCATGTTGTTAGACAACGGTGAACCTTCGAACTATGAAGAAGCGATGGCGGGCCCGGATTCTGACAAATGGCTAGAAGCCATGAAATCCAAGATAGGATCCATGTATGAAAACGAAGTATGGACTTTGACTGACTTGCCCGATGATCGGCGAGCCATAGAAAATAAATGGATCTTTAAGAAGAAGACAGACGCGGATGGTAATGTGACCATCTATAAAGCTTGGCTTGTCGCTAAGGGCTATCGACAAGTTCAAGGGGTTGACTACGATGAGACTTTCTCACCCGTAGTGAAGCTTAAGTCCGTCCGAATCATGTTAGCAGTTGCCGCATTCTATGATTATGAGATATGGCAAATGGACGTCAAAACGGCTTTCCTTAATGGTTTCCTTAAGGAAGAATTGTATATGATGCAGCCGGAAGGTTTTGTCGATCCTAAGAATGCTGACAAGGTGTGCAAGCTCCAACGCTCGACTTATGGGCTGGTGCAAGCATCTCGGAGTTGGAACATTTGTTTTGATGAGATGATCAAAGCGTTTGGGTTTACGCAGACTTATGGAGAAGCCTGCATTTACAAGAAAGTGAGTGGGAGCTCTGTAGCATTTCTCATATTGTATGTGGATGACATACTGTTGATGGGAAATGATATAGAATTCTTGGAAAGCATAAAGGCCTACTTGAACAAGTGTTTTTCAATGAAGGACATTGGAGAAACTGCTTATATATTAGGCATCAAGATCTATAGAGATAGATCGAGATGCCTCATTGGTCTTTCACAGAGTACGTACCTTGACAAGATATTGTAGAAGTTCAAAATGGATCAGTCAAAGAAGGGGTTCTTGCCTGTATTGCAAGGGACGAGATTGAGCACGGCTCAATGCCCGACCACGGCAGAAGATAGAGAAAAGATGAGTGTCATCCCTTATGCCTCGGCCATAGGGTCTATCATGTATGCTATGCTGTGTACCAGACCTGATGTAAACCTTGCCGTAAGTTTGGTAGGAAGGTACCAAAGTAATCCCGGCATGGAACACTGGACAACGGTCAAGAATATCCTGAAGTACCTGAAAAGGACTAAGGACATGTTTCTCGTATATGGAGGTGACGAAGAGCTCGTCGTAAAGGGTTACGTCGATGCTAGCTTCGACACAGATCTGGATGACTCTAAGTCACAAACCGGATACGTGTATATTTTGAATGGTGGGGCAGTAAGCTGGTGCAGTTGCAAGCAAAGCGTTGTGGCGGGATCTACATGTGAAGCGGAGTACATGGCAGCCTCGGAGGCAGCACAAGAAGCAGTCAGGGTGAAGGAGTTCATTACCGACCTAGGAGTCATACCCAATGCGTCGGGCCCGATGACTCTCTTCTGTGACAACACTGGAGCTATTGCCCTTGCCAAGGAGCCCAGGTTTCACAGGAAGACCAGGCATATCAAGCGTCGCTTCAACTCCATTCGTGAAAGTGTTCAAAATGGAGACATAGAGATTTGTAAAGTACACACGGACCTGAATGTGGCAGATCCATTGACTAAACCTCTCCCTAGAGCAAAACATTATCAACACCAGAACTGCATGGGTGTTTGATTCATCACAATGTAACTAGACTATTGACTCTAGTGCAAGTGCGAGACTATTCGAAATATGCCCTAGAGGCAATAATAAAATGGTTATTATTATATTTCTTTGTTCATGATAATTGTCTATTGTTCATGCTATAATTGTGTTATCCGAAAATCGTAATACATGTGTGAATACATAGATCACAACACGTCCCTAATGAGCCTCTAGTTGATTAGCTCGTTGATCAAAGGATAGTCATGGTTTCTTGACTATGGACATTGGATGTCATTGATAACGGGATCACATCATTAGGAGAATGATGTGATGGACAAGACCCAATCCTAAGCTTAGCTCAAAGATCGTGTAGTTCGTTTGCTATAGCTTTTCTGAATGTCAAGTATCATTTCCTTAGACCATGAGATTGTGCAACTCCCGGATACCGTAGGAGTGCCTTGGGTGTGCCAAACGTCACAACGTAACTGGGTGACTATAAAGGTACATTACAGGTATCTCCGAAAGTGTCTGTTGGGTTGGCACGAATCGAGATTGGGATTTGTCACTCCGTATGATGGAGAGGTATCTCTGGGCCCACTCGGTAATGCATCATCATAATGAGCTCAATGTGACCAAGTGGTTGATCATGGGATCATGCATTACGACACGAGTAAAGTGACTTGCCGGTAACGAGATTGAACTAGGTATTGGGATACTGATGATCGAATCTCGGGCAAGTAACGTACCGATTGACAAAGGGAATTGTATACGGATTGATTGAATCCTCGACATCGTGGTTCATCTGATGAGATCATCGTGGAGCATGTGGGAGCCAACATGGGTATCCAGATCCTGCTGTTGGCTATTGACCAGAGAGGCGTCTCGGTCATGTCTGCATGTCTCCCGAACCCGTAGGGTCTACACACTTAAGGTTCGGTGACGCTAGGGTTGTAGATATATTAGCATACGGTAACCCGAAAGTTGTTCGGAGTCCCGGATGAGATCCCGAACATCACGAGGAGTTCCGGAATGGTCCGGAGGTGAAGATTTATATATAGGAAGTCAAGTTTCGGCCATCGGGAAAGTTTCAGGGGTAATCGGTATTGTACCGGGACCACCGGAAGGGTCCCGGGGGTCCACCGGGTGGGGCCACCTATCCCGGAGGGCCCCATGGGCTGAAGTGGGAGGGGAACCAGCCTCTAGTGGGCTGGTGCACCCCCCTTGGGCCTCCCCCTGCGCCTAGGGTTGGAAACCCTAGGGGTGGGGGGCGCCACCCTTGCCTTGGGGGGCAAGGCACCCCCTTGGCCGCCACCCCCCTAGGAGATTGGATCTCCTAGGGCCGGTGCCCCCCTAGGCACCCTATATATAGTGGGGGGGGGGAGGGAGGGCAGCCGCACCCAAGCCCCTGGCCTCTCCCTCTCCCTCCCGTGACACTCCTCCGTCTCCCTGCGCTTGGCGAAGCCCTGCCGAGATCACCGTTGCTTCCACCACCACGCCGTCGTGCTACTGGATCTTCATCAACCTCTCCTTCCCCCTTGCTGGATGAAGTTGGAGGAGACGTCTTCCCAACCGTACGTGTGTTGAACGCGGAGGTGCCGTCCGTTCGGCACTTGGTCATCGGTGATTTGGATCACATCGAGTACGACTCCATCAACCCCGTTCTCTTGAACGCTTCCGCGCGCGATCTACAAGGGTATGTAGATGCACTCCTCTCTCCCTCGTTGCTAGATGACTCCATAGATTGATCTTGGTGATGCGTAGAAAATTTTAAAATTCTGCTACGTTCCCCAACAGTCATGCCCTTCGTCTTGTTGGTGTGACAGTCCTTGAAGATTTCCACAACATTTGGTTCAGGTACTTTTTGGTCCTTGCGGGCTTTCCTCTGCATTTGGAACAAGTCAATATAGATATGATAATATGGCACAATGAAAAGAGTGAAACAACATCTAATTACAAGAGCCTCACAGTGTGCAATATAGCTATGAGATCCTGTCGTCTATTGGAATTTCACTTTCGTATGGTTGGATTTGTTCTTTGAACAATTCACCTACAAGAAGATAGATTTGTGAGGCACATGCATAAATAGGAGTTCAACATGTGATCTGATCACATACATATAACGTACCTGATACTTTGGATCAGACTAGTGTTTAACGAGGCCTTTCTAGTCTTCATCCGATATATTTTCCACTGGAGATGTTTGGGCAAGTTCACTGTTAGCCTTGCCTTAAAAGTGAGTTTTCCTCAAGTTATACCAATACTGTCGCAAAGCAGACTTGAAAACATGGGTGCAAGCTTGTCTGGTTGCATCATCTTGGCTATCCAACTTGAACCCCATCTGTTGAAAATTATGGGAGTCTCATTATCAGGAACCTAGAAAGTATGGGACAGAGCAAGACGATATTACTAGTTTCCATACATAACCATACTTACAGATAAATGGTCGAGGAAGGTGTTGAACTCGGTTTCGTATTTTTCATTTCGGTACTGAATCCATGCTGGGAGGATACATGCATGACACCTAACGGCAACCGTTGCCTCCGATACTAACTTGGCCGACTCTGTAGCATCACGTGGCCTTTTTAAACCTACCTCAAAACGGATCGCCATTCTTCCTCCTCTAGATTTAGTTAACCTATCAAGCATTATCCCTGATGTTTGTTTCCTCTTGCGCCTAGGTGCTAGTCCAACAACGAACATAGGAAGTGTTAGTGTACATCAAACTGTGAGACTACATATAAAGAAGCATGCAACTGTAACTTGACTCTAGCAACTACCTTCTTGCTGTTGAAGCTCACAAGGTTCATCTGATCTTGCCAACTTGTCTTGTGTCAAGAGTGCTTCGGAAGTAGTGTCAGGTGGCAAGGGAGCTTCGGAACGTGCTGCTAGATGAGTTGACAAATGAGTAACTCGTGCAGCTAGGGTGGTACTGTGGAAGGTGTTGCAACAACTAGGGCTGTCTCTGCTTGTTTGGTGGCTACTATTTGTTTCTGTTTGGCTTGTTTTGCAGCTCATGTAGCACGGGATACCACGTTTGTACAATTTTCCGCTGGACTTTGACCTTCTATGTCACCATTAGTACCAGCAGAATTTGCATAATTCTTCCCCTTCCGTTTCCGTGTGTCCTTAGTACTAACACCATCCCCTGTCATTCTGTGTTCCTTCCTCTTTCTCTGTGCCATGTTAAGTCAAGCCGACAAGAAAAAGGAATAAAAAATTAGTTCTTCAGAACAAATTGATGCATGATACAGATGAACTAAACTTTAATGTTAGACAACCACATGATAGGAGGATGTAATATGTATGAAAAACATGACGTCATGAGATAATCAGAACTATGATGTGTAAACTATGCAGAATGCATTTCAATAAATTAGAAGCAATACAATGGAAGGTAGACAACATATGAAAGATGCTACAAATATCTCTCTGCCAAGTTAACAGTGTCTCATTATAAACCGACGTTTAAACAAATGTGATGCAGTACAAGAAATAAATCATATGCAAGATGCAAACAACATCACACTACCAAGTTAAAGGTCTCTCGTCATTAGTGCCATTGCATATTGACAACATTGCATATTCACAACTTATGGTGTGTAACTAAGCAGAAGGCATTTCAACAAATTAGAAGCAATGAAAGCTAGACACCATATGTAAGACGCAACGAATATCACTCTACCAAGTTAAAACTGTCTCGTCATTAGTGCCATTTCAACAAATTAGTAGTACAAGCTAGAAAATAATGCGAGATGTAAACTATATCAGACTCCCAAGTTAAACGTGTCTTGTGAAAAGTGATTGTTGCAGGTTACACAACAGTAGTACTTTGATGTAAGAACATGGTGTGATAGACAGATATTGTATGTTCTAGAAACAGGAACACGTGTCTTATTCACAAGTATAATGTGTAAAGTAAGCGATGTAATTCAACAAAATTAGAAGCAATACAAGCTAGACATCATACATAACATGCAACCACATATAACAGTGCCATTTTAGAGGGAGCACCTGTGATGGTTGACAAGGGTGGACGTGCTCATCATCAACACGACTACTTTGAGTGTCTATGCATGTGTTGTCTTCCAAATCTTGTTGGGGGGGGGGGGTGGCCGAGTAGAATGTGGAGAGGGCCTCGATTTGGAAGAAGCACCTTTATCCACTGCCTTGCTAATTTCCTTCTGCTTTACTGATTTTGCATTGTCAAGTAAAATTGACAAGAAAAAGCAATAAAATTCACTCTTCAAAACTCATGCATGCATGATACTGACAATCACTACCTTGATGTAAGGCAAACACATGATACGAGGATCAAATATATATGAAAAAAAGGAGGCATGACATATTCACAACTATTTGTGTAAACTAAGTAGAAGTAATTTAATCAAATTACAAGCAATACAAGTGAGACAACGTATGCAACATGCAAGACAATATCACACTGCCAAGCTAGAGAAAGCACCTGGGATGCCGGTTTCGCCGGAAGACCGCCATCAGTCCCTGCCTTATTTTCCCATTTATTAATTGTATTGCCTTGTCAAGTCAAACCCATAAGAAAAATGAATAAAAATTCGCTTTTCAGAACTCATTGATGCAGGTGCTGATGAGCACTACTTTAATGTAAGACGACCGTATGATAGGACGATTGAATGTGTAAGAAAAAAGGACAACATTGCATATTCACAGCTATGATGTGTAAACTAAGCAGAATGCATTTCAAAAAAATTAGAAGCAATGAAAGCTAGACACCATATGAAAGATGCAATGAATATCACTCTACCAAGTTAAAAATGTCTCGTCATAAGTGCCATTTCAACAAATTAGAAGTAGTACAAGCTAGAGAAGAATGCGAGATGTAACCTATATCACACTCCGAAGTCAAACGTGTCTTATGATAAGTGATTGTTGCAGGTTACACAACATTAGTACTTTGATGTAAGAACATGGTGTGATAGACAGATATTGTATGTTCTAGAAATAGGAACATGTGTCTTACTCACAAGTATAATGTGTAAAGTAAGCAGATGGAATTGAACAAAATTAGAAGCAATACAAGCTAGACATCATACATAACATGCAACCACATATAACAGTGCCAAGTTAGAGGGAGCACCTGTGATGGTGCACTAGGGAAGACATGCTCATCATCAACACAGCTACGTTGTTGTCTTGCAAATCTTCTTGGGGGGGGGGGGGTGGCGGAGTAGAATCTGTAGAGGCCCTCCATTTGGAAGGAGCACCTTTATCCACTTCCTTGCTAATTTTCTTCCGCTTTATTGATTTTGAATTGTCAAGTAAATCCGACAAGAAAAAGCAATAAAATTCACTTGTCAAAACTCATTCGTGCATGATACTGACAATCACTACTTTGATGTAAGGAAAATACATGATACCAGGATGGAATTGTACGAAAAACAGGACGACATGGCATATTCACAACTATTTGTGTAAACTAAGCAGAAACCATTTCAACAAATAAGAAGAAATGCAAGCTAGACACCACATGAAAGATGCAACCAATATGACTCTGCCAAGTTAAAAGCATCCCATCATAAATGGCGTTTCAACAAATTAGAAGCAGCACATGCTATAAATCATATGCAAGATGCAACTAATATCACACTGCATGTACTAAAAGTGTCTCGTCATATTGATTGATGCGGGATACAAAAATAATAATAGTTTTATGTAAGGTGATACATCTCCAACGTATCTACTTTTCCTAACGGTTTTCCTCTTCTTTTGGACTTTAATTTGCATGATTTGAATGAAAGTAACCCCAGACTGACGCTGTTTTCAGCAGAACTACCATGGTGTTGTTTTTGTGCGGAAATAAAAGTTCTCAGAATGGAGCGAAACTTTGCGAGGATATTTTATACAATAAAAGAGAATTTCTGGAGCCAAGAACCACCAGAGGGGACACCTGGCTGGGCACAACCCACCAGGGCGCGCCTGGCCCCCCAAGCATGCCCAGGTGGGTTGTCCCCACCTGGTGGCCCCGCAGACCCTGAAACCGACGCTATAAAATCCCATATTTCCAGAAAAAAAAATCAAGAATAAAGAATTATCGCGTTCCACAAGACGGAGCCGCTGTCACCTCCTGTTCTTCATTGGGAGGCCAGATACAGAGTCCATTTGGGGCTCCGGAGAGGGGGATCTTCATTTTTCATCATCACCAACCCTTCTCCATCGCCAATTCCATGATGCTCCTCACCGGGAGTGAGTAATTCCTTCGTAGGTTTGATGGTCGGTGAGGAGTTGGATGAGATTCATCATGTAATCTAGTTAGTTTTGTTAGGGCTTGATCCCTAGTATCCACTATATTCTGAGATTGATGTTGCTATGACTTTGCCATGCTTAATGCTTGTCACTTTGGGCCCGGGTGCCATGATTTCAGATCTGAACCATTTATGTTATCACCATTATATCCATGATCTAGATCCGATCTTGCAAGTTATAGTCACGTACTACGTGTTATGATCCGGCAACCTCGGAGTGACAATAGTCTGGACCACTCTCGGTGATAACCGTAGTTTGAGGAGTTCATGTATTCATCATGTGTTAATGCTTTGTTCCGGTTCTCTATTAAAAGGAGGCCTTAATATCCCTTAGTTTCCAATTGGACCCCGCTGCCATGGGAGGGTAGGACAAAAGATGTCATGCAAGTTCTTTCCATAAGCACGTAAGACTATTTACGGAATACATGCCTGCATTATATTTATGAACTGGAGCTAGTGCCATGTCGTCATAGGTTATGACTGTCACATGATGAATATCATCCAACAAATTGCCGATCCAATGCCTACAAATTTCTATCATATTGTTTCTGCTAAGTTACTACTGCTATCATTACTATTGCACTTGCTACAAAATTTCTGCTATCATTGTTACCATTGCTATTGCCATTGTCACTACTATCAAAACTATCATATTACTGTGCTACTGATCACTTTGCTACAGATAATTAATCCCATGGTGTGACTGAATTGACAACTCAGTTGGTAATACTTGCAAATATTCTTTGGCTCCCCTTGTGTCGAATCTATAAATTTGGGTTGAATACTCTACCCTCGAAAACTGTTGTGATCCCCTATACTTGTGGGTTATCAAGACCTTTTTCTGGCGCCGTTGCCAGGGAGCATAGCTATATTTTTTTGTCACTTGGGATTATTATCAATTTATCACTATGAAGAATCTGAAGGATGCTAAGACCAAGATATTTTCCTCTAAGACGAGGGGAGGTAAGGAACTGCCATCTAGCTCTGCTTTAGATTCACCTTCTATTATAAGTAAACTTGCAACACCACCACATGCTATTAATCCTGACATGTCACAAATTATTGATGATGCTACTTCTGCTATGAATGATACTTATGATGATGCTAGTACCTTGCTTGATGATGATGTGCCATTAGGTGAATTTCTTGATGAACAAATTGCTAAAGTAAGACATCATGATATTGTTGAAACTGATGATGAGCTTGAAAGTAAAAATCTTGAAACACCTACTAGAACTAGCCCTCCCAGATATGAATTGCAAAAGGTACTGGAAGGTTATGTTATGAATGAATAGACAACTAGAGACATTCTTGCTTGTAAAGATAGAGATGATCTAGAGAAATTATTATGCAAGTATAAAGAAAAATCCTTGAATGCTAGAATGCAATATGATCCTAAGTTTGATACTTCACCTATCTTTATTGATGATAAGGATTATGAATTCTCTGTCGACCCAGCGTTAATTACTTTGGTTGAATCTGATCCTTTCCATGGTTATGAAACTTAAACTATTGTGGCACATCTTACTAAGTTGAATGACATAGCCACCCTTTTTACTCATGATGAGAAAACTCACTATTACTATATTCTCAAATTATTTTTGTTCTCATTAAAGGGTGATGCTAAAGCTTGGTACAATACTCTTGCTCCTGGTTGTGTGTGTAGTCCCAAGATATGATTTATTACTTCTCTGAAAAATATTTCCGCGCTCATAAGAAACAAGCTGCCTTGCAGGAAATATTTAGCTTTGTGCAAGTTGAAGAAGAGAGTCTCCCACAAGCTTGGGGGAGGCTTCTCCAATTGCTTAATGCTTTGCCTGATCATCCTCTTAAGAAAAATGAAATATTTGATATCTTCTATAATGGACTAACCAATGCTTCTAGGGATTTCCTAGATAGTTGTGCTGGTTGTGTTTTCAGGGAACGAACTATTGGGCAAGCTGAAGAATTATTGAATAACATATTGAAAAATTATGATGATTGGACTCTTCCTGAACCACCGCCTAAACCCACTCCGAAGAAGAGGGTTATCTTATATCTTAGTCCCGAGGATATGCAAGAGGCAAAGAAATCTATGAAGGTAAAAGGTATTAAAGCTGAGGATGTCAAAAATTTACCTCATATTGAAGAAATACATGGGCTTGATGCACCGCCACCTCCTAAGGTGGTAGAGGTAAATTCTCTAATGAAATTGAATGATAATGATAATCGTCACAATATGCACCCTAGCCAATGCCTTTATGAGTTTGAAAATTAAATTAGGAAGCAAGATCACTTCAATGCAAATGTTATGAAACAATTGAAATACAATTCTGATATGATTGCTCGCTCGAGTGACTTGTTATTTAGAATCTCAAATGATGTTAGAGGTGTGGGAAAACATGCTTCTATGGTTCAAACCCAGTTAGAACAAGTTGCTAAATCTCAAAGAGAGTTGCTAGATGAAATGAATAACATACATGATTTTGCTATTAGAGTAGTAACTAGAGGAGGTAAAATGACCTAGGAACCACTTTATCCTGAGGGGCACCCAAAAAGAATTGAACAAGAATCTCAAAGAGCTAACACTGATGCACATAGTCCTTCTAAAAAGAAAAGGAAGAAGAAAAATGATAGGACTTTGCATGCCCCTAGTGAACCTGAAGTAGAAAAACCTCCTGATAATGAAGTCTCTATCTCTGATGCTGAAACTCAACCTGGTAGTGAACACTCACCTTCTGATAATGAAAAAGTTAATAATGAGGTTCATGAAGATAGTCAACCGAATAATGAAGAACCAGACAATGATGTTGAGATAGAACCTGCAGTTGATCTTGATAACCCACAACCTAAAAATAAAAGATATGATAAAAGAGACATTGTTGCTAGAAAACACGGTAAGGAAAGAGAACCGTGGGTTCAAAAACTTATGCCCTTTTCACCTAAGTCAACTAAAAATAAAGATGATGAAGAATTTGAACGTTTTGCTGAAATGCTAAGGCCAGTCTTTTTGCGTGCTCGCTTGACTGATATCCTTAAAATGCCTCCTTATGCAAAGTATATGAAAGACATCATCACCAATAAGAGAAAAATATTGGAAGCTAAAATCTCCACTATGCTTGCTAATTATACTTTTAAGGATGGAGTACCTAAGAAACCTGGAGATCCGGGAATACCAACTATACCTTGCTCCATCAAAAGTAATTATGTGAAAACTGCTTTACGTGATTTGGGAGCTGGTGTTAGTGTTATGCCATTCTCTTTATATAAAAGACTTGATTTGAATAAACTCACACATACTGAAATATCTTTGCAAATGCCTGACAAGTCTACTACCATACCTATCGGTATTTGTGAGGATGTGCCCGTTGTTGTTGCCAATGTTACTATTTTGACTGACTTTGTTATACTTGAGATGCCCGAGGATGACATGTCGATTATCCTTGGTAGACCCTTCTTGAATACTGTAGGGGCTGTTATTGATTGCAATAAAAGCAAGGTCACTTTTCGTATCAATGGTAATGAGCATACAATGCACTTTCCGAAGAAACAATTCCAAGTGAATGGTACTAATGTCATTGAAAAATCTCCGACAATCACTATTGGAAGTTGTTAACTACCTCTACCTACTGTTAAAAAGAAATATGAAATGCTTATTGTTGGGGAGATTCATATCCCCGTTGAGGTAACTTAGTGATTTACAAAAGTTCTTCGGTTTCATGCTAATCGAAAATGGTTGTTAATAAGACTTGATCAACTATATTAATGGATCATTTTTGAAAGGTATGAGGTTGATGAATTTAGTGAGCACTATCTTCTGTCCCTACCTTTTATTTTCTGTTTTTATTAGTTGAATAAAATAAAATGCCATGTTTTGTCTGTTTTCTGAATTTTCCGTGCAATAAAAAATTGACCCAAAAATAAAAGTTCTCAGAATGCCCTGGAAATTTAATAGGATTTTTTCTGAATATTTAAGAATTTCTGGTGCAAATAACATCAGAGGGAGGTGCACCAGGTGGGCACAACCCACCTGGGCATGCGAGGACCCCCAGGAGCGCCCTGGTGGGTTGTGGTCCTCACGTGGGCCACCTCACTTATCTCTTCATACCACATCATCACCTACCTCCAGAAAAAAAATCTCCATTGCTCTCCCTCCCTCTCTCTCTCTCTCTCTCGTGTTCTTGCTCTCAAACCCGCATATTTCGATCTCTTTGCTCGGAGCTCCGTTTTCGAAACTGTTTCGGGGGATTGTTGCTTGGTATGTGACTCCTTCATTTGTCCAATTAGTTTTTGTTTTAGTGGTTCATATTTTAAATAATTAGCTACTCTTGGTGCTGCTGTAGATGAGTTTGCATGTTGAATTCTTAGAGTTTTAAGTATTTTGAATGCTTTCTATGGCCTCTAGTATCCCTATGAGTAGTTGCTATCAATTTTGTATAGTCTTGTTGCTCAATTTTTGACACCAATTTTTCTTCCAGAAAATTGTACGCGAACATGATGAACCTTTTTGGAAGGAGTTCGTCGAGGAGGAGATCCTCAGGGGCATCTTCTAGTGACAACTCCGCTCATCGGTCTTATGTTGAACCAAGTGAAAGTTCCATTCGAGATGCCGCCACCAAAACATGCCTATGGCCATGCGATGATTATATGGTGAGTGTGGGCATCAAGGAGGAATTTGAGCAATATGTTCACAATGCCGACCTCGGTCCCTACATTTCAGATAAGTGCAATCAAGACCACAGTCTCATTCATTCATTTGTCAAAGGATTTAAATTCCATCCCCGTGAGTCTAGGGTGTCATTGAAACTGTATGAAAATTCATTCACCATGTCAGTAGAGAGATTTGATCACCACTGCAAAATCCCATTCTGGGGTTCACTTGTGTCGGTGGGAAACGACACCTATGGGGTCACTGGGATCCCTTGTACGGTTGGCGGGCACGGGTTGTGCGAAGAGCGGGTCTGACGGTCAGCACACAAATCGTTTACCCAGGTTCGGGCCGCGGAGACGCGTAAAACCCTAGTCCTGCTTTAACGTGTATTGAGGTGTTCTTGTGTTCTTGAACTAGCTGCAGTGGCTCTCTAGTCCAAAAGATCCGAATCCCCCTCCAGTACGCCTCGGG
Organism: Triticum aestivum; assembly: GCF_018294505.1. Classification (NCBI taxonomy): domain Eukaryota; kingdom Viridiplantae; phylum Streptophyta; class Magnoliopsida; order Poales; family Poaceae; genus Triticum; species Triticum aestivum. The sequence continues at coordinate 240,677,956 of NC_057806.1, forward strand.
CCTCCTTTTATAGACGAAAAGGGGTTGCCACAGTGGCACACAGGAGGTGGAAAGGTGTACAGGGGCTGAGTCTATCCCCTGGCACCGTCGGACAAATGCATTTAATGCGCTGCCGACGTGCCCCTCTCGCTTTATTGGGGACGGCAAGGAAGCTCGTCCTAGCTGTCGTCGCCTCGCCTGGCTCTGACGCGCGTTCAAGCTAACGAGGCGTTGTAGCGCCACATTGTCTAGCCATTGGGCTAGCGCGGTGGTGGAGCCTTCATGAAGATCTGCATGCCACCACGCAGGTGCTTGCTAAGTTGGTGTAGAGGCCGCGCGCTGCCACACAGATGCCTGTTCAGTTGGTTGAGCTGGCAGCTATATGGGAGCGGCGGTGGAGTCTTTGGTAGACGTGGGCCTGGCTGCGGCCCTGCAGGCATCCTTGGCAACGGTCTTGCCGAGGGCTCGGCAAGGGTCTTGCTGCGACACCATGGTCGTCCCCGACAAGGACCTTGCCGGGGGTCTCGTGGATTTCCATGGCAAGGATCTCGCCAAGGATCGTCGCCTTCTGGTTTCCATCTGATCTTGCATGTCTATGATCTCTACAAAGATCTGCATGCCACCATGGAGGCACCTCCCGAGGAACCCCTTAGGCTCAAGGGTGGCGCGCTCTACTGGCGTTAGGAAAGTTGCCTCGGCAAGGATCTTGCCGAGGCTGCGGAAGCCAACCCAGCAAGAGTCTTGTCGGGGGAGTCCACCTCGCCCTCTTGATCTCTTTGCGTCTCTGGCCTTGGAGTTGCTCCTGCATCCCTCCCCTGCCCTGCTTAGTGTGGCCGTGGGCGCGGCTCTGACTGCCCGTGCACAAGTTAAGGGGTGCAAAAGGAGAGCCCCTAATTTTGTACACCGACAAGAGCCACCGGGCGTGGGCCACGCATAAGCGTGACGCGTTGTTGGGCTAGGCCCAGAACGGTGCGCGGGCAGGTGGGGAGGATTTTTACCATAGTAATTTCCCTGTCTGCTACGCTTTCCCATGACCCGCGTTGAACGCACGGCGTGGAGGGTCATGTGTGACGTGGGGGTCGTGCGTGGGGCTGTTTCCGCACGCATGCGTCACATCGTGGTAAAGAGGCGGCTCGCGCCTACCCCGTAAAAAGAGGAAAACGCAGAGGCACAGATCATTTACTGAATGGGCTCGGGTTGTGGTCTTCAAGGCGCCCGCGCCCCACGACCACGGGGTGGAGAATAGCCGCCTCATCTGTCCCTTCGCTTTCTGCTCGCCCGCCACGTGTCCCCCGTGCTTTGAAGGTGGTAGGCGGTGGGCGCAGGCCTTGAATGGCGAGGCGGGGAAACGAGCCGCTGATGATTGGGGCAGTGGGTCGGCCTCGATTCCCTGCGCCCCTGATGGTTGGATTGGCTGAGTGGGGCGGCCGAGTCCCGACCCCGCCCCTTTATAAGAAGGGGGAGGGGGATGGCCTCCCACAATCTTTCATCATCCCTCTCCTTCCACCTCGGCTCCACTCTTCCATATGTCATGGTGAGAGGGGGCACCGGTCCTTCGACGGTGGTGGCGAGGGTTTCTGCTCGACAGCGCATCCCTCCTTCCCAAGAGCCCGTAGTGGCGGAGCCGTCCACGAGAGGAAGGGGGAGGAGCCGAGGCCGAGGCCAGTGTGGCGCTCGGGGAAGAGGGGGACGGGGTGACACATCGGCCCTGCCTCCGCCAGCAATGCCTCCTCCGATAGAGGGCCACATCGGGGACCAGCCTCGCGAGTTCTTCATCAGGCTGCGTCAGGCACTGCGCCGTCGCCTTCGCCTTCCCACGCCATTCACTTGGGAGATGGATCTCGATCCGCCCCAAACCCTGAGGCTGCACATGAGGGGCTGCGGGACAGCGACACGCGGGTCGATGTCGACTTCGCCGCCCCTCAGGTCATGTATCTTCGCTGCGGATGGAAGACCTTTGCTCGCATCCATAGCCTGACGGCGGGGCTCATTCTCTATTTCAAATTAATGGAGAATGGCCTGCTCTCCGTCAAGGTCTTTGGAGACTCTAGGACTCGCCTGAAGTGCTGCGTGGAGAGCTCCTCCGATGATGAAGACTCCTCCTCAAGCGGGAGTGATGAGGAGGATAGCGACAGCGACGACGAGAGTGTCGAGCGGGGGCACGTCGACCTCGTCTCCGACTAACCACGTCGCCCCTCCCTTCGCCATGCGCTCTGCTGAGGGCCTTCCTTGTCAAGCTCTCCATCGATGCATTCTCTGTCCCTTCCTTTTTGCCTTTACCTGCCGCACCTGGGAGGAAAGGGGCAAGAACGGGGATCACGGGGCACTTATCTTTTCTAGTTTGCAAGCATGCGGGCACTTGTTAGATTTCAAAATTCGCAATCCCCTTTCCCGTGTACCCATTCTGTATGAATTGTACTTGTTCGCAACGTATGAATGAAAGGAAGGGTGTTTCTGGGTTTTGTTTGCGCGTGGATGAGGGCCACACCGAGGAACGCGTCCTCGTTATCTTAAGATAAACATGGTCTCCCGGCAACAGGTCCTTGCCGCCCCCTGCTCTACGGCCCAACTACGCTCACGCTCTTGGCGGAGGTAGCGGCCGAGTAGGATTAGGCCTTTTGCTCGCCCTTTTCCCACCGCACTACAACCAAGTTCTGGCCCAAATAGAGTTTTCGGGCACGGAACGGAGGGGGCAAGATGGTACGAGAGCGAGCGAAGCCTTATACGTTCAAGGTTCACACGGGCACACAGAGTGGGGGGAGCGAAACTTATCTGACGTTGCAGCCCCCGGCAACCTTGACCTGCCGCGGTTGGATCCTCGTGTCCGCAGCCCCCGGCAACCTTGGTTTGCCGGGGCCGGAGTGCTGGCTCGTTCTTTCTCCTCCCAATAGCTCAGTAGAAATGTCCATGTACCATGCGAACCAAAAAGGACGGAAAGGAACAGAATAATGCACACTCGACCTCTATGCCAGGGGTTAGCCGCCGCTAAGCACTATCAACCCTAACCGAGGGAGAGACTCAACCTAGCATGCATGCTATAACTTAGGGCGCCAACGCTTCATTTATTTATGCTCAGGGTCTGTGCCTGGCTTTGTACAAAGGGTTACATGCCTTGCCGGCAGGGCTCGTACAAAAGGTGGTTTGCCTGGGGCCCTGACAACCGCACCTTATGGGTAGAACTTGCAAAGATGTTCGATGTTCCAAGAGTTGCTCACTGGAACACCATCTTCGGTCTCCAGGTGGACTGCGCCAGGCCTGGTGACTCGTATTACCCAATAAGGGCCCTCCCACTTCGGCGTCAACTTTTGGAATTCTTTGCCGACTGAACGTGCCGAAGAACAAGGCCGCCTTCCTAAAAGCTTCGGGCATGAACCTTGCGGCCATGGTAGCGGCGCAAAGCTTGCTGGTAGCACGCTGCTCGCACAGCCGCCCGAAGACGATCTTCCTCAAGGAGCGTTGCGTCATCTTGCTGCAACTGCTCTTGCTCAAGCTCATCATAAGCGAGCACTCGAGGTGACCTGTATGTGAGTTCCATGGGGAGAACTACTTCTGCCTCGTAAACGAGGGAGAAGAGTGTCTGACCGGTGGCTCGATTTGGCGTCGTTCTGATCGACCAAAGAACCACCGGCAATTCATCAATCCAGCGTCGTTCGCACCTGCGCAGCCTGTCAAAGGTCCTTGTACGGAGGCCCCGCAACACTTCAGCATTTGCCCTTTCATCCTGGCCGTTGCTTCGTGGATGCGCAATAGAAGCAAAACAGACCTTGCTGCCGAGGTCCTGGATGTACTGCATGAAGGCGTGGCTCGTGAATTGTGTGCTGTTGTCGATGATGATCCTGTTTGGCACACCGAAACGGCAGACTAGCCCCTTGAAGAATTTGACGGTTGATTGTGCTGTCACCTTTCTCACTGTCTCCACCTCCGGCCACTTTGTGAACTTGTCAATCGCAACTTACAAGTACTCAAAGCCCCCGACAGCACGGGGAAAGGGGCCCAATATGTCGAGCCCCCAGACCGAGAATGGTCAGGAAAGAGGGATTGTTTGGAGCGCTTGAGCTGGTTGATGAAGCTTCTTTGAATGGAACTGACACGCTTCACACTTGGTTACTAGTGCCATCGCATCCTGGAGAGCGGTGGGCCAGAAGAAACCTTGCCGGAATGCCTTGCCAGCAATGGCCCTTGACCCCATGTGGGAGCCACATATGCCTCCATGTATCTCTGCCAACAACCCCAGTCCTTCCTCTCGGGGAATGCACTTCAATTTCACACCATTTGGTGTTGTTCTGTACAGGACGTCGTCGACAAACGGATACATGGCAGACCTACGGGCGACTTTCTCCGCTTCTTCCCGCTCCTCAGGGGGTTCCCTTGTTTGGAGGAATCGGACAGTATGTTGTGCCCATGACAGAGCCTGAGGCTCGACGACAAGGACTAGAGGCACTTCCTTGGCCATGGGAGCAGCTGTCTCTACAGCCAGGACTTGACGCCCCGCCGGAGCCGGTTGCCCCACGACTGGCTCAGTGCCCACAGCAACATCCTCGCCGGTGGCTCCTGGGAGCTCGGCGGGAAAGTACTTGTCGGGGCCTAATTTCCTTCACTTGTTCTGCTCTGTTGATGGTTCAACGGATGGTTGAGTTAGCCGAAGCACAAAAGTACCTGGTTCCATAAGTAGTTTAAAGGCAGCGTGCTTCGACAGGTAGTCAATGATGTCGTTCTCCACTCGGGGAACATGCTCCTCCTGTATACCGTCAAAGCGCTCCTCCAACTTCCTCACCTCATCCACATAGGCCTCCATCAACGGGCTTTGATAATATTTGTTGACTTGTCTGACAACAAGCTGCGAATCACCCCTGGTGATGAGCTTATTGATCCCGAGGTCTGCCACGATCCTGAGACCGGAAAGCAACCCCTCGTATTCAATAGTGTTGTTTATGGACATCTCCCTAGGAAACTGCATCTGGATTACATACTTGAGGTGCTCTCCGGTGGGTGCGACGAGCAGCACACCAGCACCGGCGCCATGCAACAAGAAAGCCCCATCAAAGTACATAATCCAGTTGCGACTTGCCTCCTTGCCAGGGAGGGTGGTCTCCTGGGTCTCTTCGCCTGGTGTCGAGGTCCACTCGGCAATAAACTCTGCCAAGACTCTGCTCTAGATTGTCGAAGTACTTTCAAACTTCAAACCAAAGCTTGACAGCTCCATAGTCCACTCCACAATCCTCCGGTTGCATCTGGGTTATGCAATATCCGTTGCAACGGGAGGCGGGTGACAACGGTGATCTCGTGTGCCGGGAAGTAATGACGCAGCTCCCTCGAGGCCATAAGGAGGCCGAAGCACAATTTCTGCACGCCGGAGTACCTTGACCTAGCCCCCTGCAAGAGGGAGCTGACAAAGTAAACCGGGTGCTGCATCATTTTATTCTTCGGCAGCACTTCGCCTGGTTGTGGAGGCCCTGCCCCACTAGCGTTGGACCCTGCCGGGGGCTTGCCTCTTCGTCGACCTCCCTCTGCGCAACTAGTGCGGCACTGACCACTTGGTTCGTCGCCGCTAGGTATATCAGCAACGGTTCTGGGGTTTGGGCGCAACCAGTATCGGTGTAGAAGAGATGTATTTCTTCAAATCCTGCAGCGCTGTTTCAGCCTCTAGGGTCCATTCCATTGGGCCCGCCTTTTTCAAGATTTTGAAAAAGGGAAGGGCGCGCTCGGCAGACCTGGAGATGAATCTGCTCATGGCGGCAACGCACCCAGTGAGCCGACGCACGTCCTTGATCCGCTTGGGTGCCCTAATCTGCTCGATAGCCTTGATCTTGTCTGGATTTGCCTCGATCCCATGCTGTGACACAAAGAAACCGAGAAGTTTGCCAGACAGAACACCGAAGACACACTTCTCAGGGTTCAACTTGAGGTTGATCTTGTGCAGATTCGCAAACATCTCTGCCAAATCTTGTACAAGCGTTGCCCTGTCTTTGGTTTTGACCACTATGTCATCCATATAAGCTTCCATATTTCTATGTAACTGGGGCTCAAAACCAATCTGGACCGCCCTTGCAAACGTCGAGCTAGCACTCTTCAACCCGAAAGGCATCCGTAAAAATCAATACGTGCCACATGGGGTGATGAACGCTGTCTTCTCTTCGTCTTCTTTCGCCATGAAGATTTGGTGGTACCCCGAGTAGGCGTCAAGGAATGATAGCAGGTCACACCCGGCCATGGAGTCAACAATCTGGTCAATGCTCGACAACGGGAAAGGGTCCTTGGGACAAGCCTTATTGATATCTATGTAGTGAATACACAGCCTCCACTTCCCATTCGCCTTGCGCACTACTACCGGACTGGCCAACCACGTCAGATGGAGTACTCCTCTCACCAAACCTGCCACTTCTAACTTCCTGATCTCTTCCGTGATGAACTCCTGCCGTTCCAAAGCTTGCTTCTTGACCTTCTGCTTGATGGGCCGTGCATGAGGACAGACATCAAGATGGTGCTCAATCACCTCCCTAGGAATGCCCGGGATGTCGGATGCTTGCCACGCAAACACGTCGACATTCGCCCGCAGGAAGGTGATGAGCGCGCATTCCTATTTGCTGTCTAGGGTGGAGCTTATGGTGAAAGCCCCTCCCGTGCCATCCTCCTCAATAGACACCCTCTTGGTCTCTGGTGGCGCAGCTCTGGATTTCTTGCTCTTGCCGGTGGAGCTCTCTGGCACGTCCTCAACGGGAGCACAACACTCCGAAGAGGTGCGCTTGCCGGAGTGGGTGCGAGAGGTCTTGCCGGTCTTCTTCCCTGCCGGGGCTCTAGCGGCAGGAGCGAGTGCCTTGGCGGTAGTCACTGCAACTGCTTCCCTGTAGAGTTGGTCGGCGCAGATTAGTGCATCCTCCTTGTCGGAGGGGACGGTGATGATGGTCATCGGCCCCGGCATCTTCAGCGTGTTGTAGCTGTAATGCGACACCGCCATAAACTTGGCCAGTGCTGGGCGGCCGAGAATCCCGTTGTAGGGCAAGGGGATCTCGGCTACATTGAAAACAATCCTCTCCATCCCGTAGTTTAACTTGCCTCCAAATATCACAGGCAACATGACCTTACCCTTCGGCTGGCTCCTCCCCGGGTTGACCCCTTGAAACGTGCCCGTCCCTTTGAGGTATCCATCAGGAATCTGCAGCCTTTTGATCACAACGGGCAAGATCAAGTTCAGACCGGCCCTGCCGTCAACTAACATCTTCGTCACCTTGAGGTTGCGTATTGTTGGTGAGAACAACAACGACAAACACCCGACCGCAGTCGTGCGGTCAGGGTGGTCCTCAGCATAAAAAATGATAGGCGTGCTGGACCATTTCAGTGGCCTCTGAGCATCGAGGGATGGTTCCGTTGCTGTAATCTCACACGCCCACTGCTTGAGTTCGTGTGGCACCCCGATCCGCATGGAGCAGGGGGGCTTCGCACATCAACCTAGGATAACACCTGACGCACGACAGGTCCATAGTACAACATGCCAGGTACAAGAATATTCATCAAATACATGTATAGAAGATTACATCATTGATGAATACAATTATCTGGCATAGCCCTAAGGCTATTTAAATGGCGGCGGAAGTCTTGGTTTGGCGGCTCATCAACTCTGGCTGGGCTCCATAACTCATAGGACTGGCAATGTTACGGCCTAGCGCGACCACTCAAACAATCCAGGTATGACCTACAAGCTGGCATGCCACGCCAGGTCAGTACATTGAATGTACTTGCAAGACAACCAAATACATAGCATCCAAACAAGCAGAAGACAAAGCAAGAACCAAGCGTATGCAACAGGCTATCTCATATCAATTACTAAACATGGCCTGATATAGATCAACTAAGCATGAACAACATCATAACATCTACTAACATGGTAATAACAGGGCAGATCAAAACATGCTTCTAACATGGTAATAGCAAAACATAGCATATCATCTTCATCATGGAATAACTTTAGCATATCAATCAAAACATGGCATGGCATCATGAACTATGCTGAATATAAACTACCGGTCATATCCACTACAGACATAGCATGTTAACTTTATGCAACTACTATCTGTCATGGTTCTTTAAATGCAACAACAACATATTACTCATGCAACAACCAAGTTTGTGCATTGAGTCCCTCGAACTCTCTTACCAACAGGTTGTCTCGCAACCGAACGGTGATCACTCACGGATCACGAACGGAACCACACTTGGTTCAACGGGTTAACTTGTAACCAAACAGTGATCTTTCCGGTGATCACAACCATGACAAACACTTGGTCTCCAACACTCACCAAGACCTCGTCTCGTGATCATATCAAAACATCGCCATGACTTCTCACGACTATCTCATAGTCCAAGCCACCACATTACTTGTTACACATCTCTTGTATCCAAGTATGGTCTCCAAGTCCGGGATTGGTGCTAGTAGGTTGCTAGTAGTGTTAATTACTCCTTGTAGTTGATGCTAGTTGGTTTAATTGGTGGAAGATCATATGTTCAGATCCTATATGCATATTAATACCCCTCTGATTATGAACATGTTTATGCTTTGTGAGTAGTTACTTTTGTTCCTGAGGACATGGGAGAAGTCTTGCTATTAGTAGTCAAGTGAATTTGGTATTCGTTCGATATTTGATGAGATGTATGTTGTCTCTCCTCTAGTGGCGTTATGTGAACGTCGGCTACATGACACTTCACCATTGTTTGGGCCTAGAGGAAGGCATTGGGGAGTAATAAGTAGATGATGGGTTGCTAGAGTGATAGAAGCGTAAACCCTAGTTTATGCGTTGCTTCGTAAGGGGCTGATTTGGATCCATATGTTTCATGCTATGGTTAGGTTTACTTTAATACTTTTGTTGTAGTTGCGGATGCTTGCAATCGAGGTTAATCATAAGTGGGATGCTTGTCCAAGTAAGGGCAGTACCCAAGCACCGGTACACCCACATACCAAATTATCAAAGTACCGAACGCGAATCATATGAGCGTGATGAAAACTAGCTTGACGATATTCCCATGTGTCCTCGGGAGCGCTTTTCTCTATATAAGAGTTTATCCAGGCTTGTCCTTTGCTACAAAAAGGATTGGGCCACCTTGCTACACTTTATTTACCTTTGTTACTTGTTGCTCGTTACAAATTATCCTATCACAAAACTATCTGTTACCACTTATTTCAGTACTTGCAGAGAATACCTTGCTGGAAACCGCTTATCATTTCCTTCTGCTCCTCGTTGGGTTCGACACTCTTACTTATCGAAAGGACTACGATAGATCCCCTATACTTGTGGGTCATCAAGGTTCAGCCTGGGGTACCACCCCTTGACGAACTCCAGAGCTCGCCGTGCGCCTGCCCGGGCTGCGGGGCCCATCCACACCTCAAAGCGGCCAATGGCCACCTCTAACTAGTCGGAGGTCCGACTGGAGATGCGCAGACTCGGGGTACCTAGCCAGAGGGTGAAAACCACCTGAGCTCTGGCGTGCTGCAGACAGCGGAGCGCTAGATGGGCTGGCTGGAGGCGAGCTTGAAGGCAAGCAGCTGCTCGGCGAGGGTCCAGGGAGCATTGGGTGCAATCTGTGCACCAGCCAGCCTTCGCTTGTCATGGCGGGCCTCGATGGCTTGGCTGGCAGCGATACCGTGACTAGGGAAATACTCTGCACAAGAAGAAAAAAGAAGCATGAAGTCGGAGGTCCGGCTTGAACGAGCAGTCGGCAGTCGGAAGAAAGGGAAGAACGGCTTACCATCGAGCATGTCCTCAATCTCGCTGTAGCCATCAGTCAGAGCCTTCTCCTTATCGACCTAGCTCAAGCGCTGGGTCTCAAACTCAGCCTTGAGCGCCTTCTCCGCGTCCTGGAGCTTCTGCAGCTCCACCTAGTGCTGGTCCGCCTCGTCAGCCAATTTCTTGGCTAGGCGGTCGCGCTCCTGCTCCGTGCAGCTGCGCTCCTCCTCCTTGGTGCGCAGGGCGGTTTGCGCTTCGCCCAGCCGCTGCTGCAAGTTGGCATTGGCTCCCGTGGAAGACAAAAAAGAAAAGACAGTCAGCAAGATAGCAAAAGAAAAAAGAGTAGTCACTGGAAGATCCGACCCGACTGCTCAACAGTCGGCCCGAATCTCGGGGGCTACACCCCGCGGGTGCGCTGGTGTGCCCCTGCGTGAATAAGGGAGAAGCAGTTATGCCGGCTATCGGTCAGTTCAACAGTCCGCTTGGCCAGCTTCCGGACGTGAGAGTTGAATGTGGCCACACGGATGTTGTGATAATCTTGCAACCAAGACAAGAGAAGAAATAAGAAGAGGTTAGCACTCGAAATTGACCTTAAGTTCCAAGCCGCCTGCTAAGTAGTCGGCCCGGAACTCGGGGGCTATACCCAGTGGGTGCCTTGGTGCGCCCCCACGGAAGATTTTGAAAAAATGGAAGGCTCAGGAGACATACCGGGATGGTGGCCCGCGTCGCCAGGAACTCCTTGGTGTATTATTGGAGGGCGGAGCGTTGGGCCTAGAGATGGGCCTGGACGTTGATGGCGGCGTGGTTCAGCACACTCGTCCCTCCTCCAGGAGTCCATTCCAGTGGAGCAGCGCTGCTGGCTTCGGCGTCGGGGGCTGAAGAGCTCGCGGCCCCAACTTCCAGTGGGCTTGGCGCCGACACTGCTTTCTCCGAGCGATGACGCCCCTGACTGCGGGCCACCGGGGCAGAGCCCACCACCAACTCGTTGGCAGCTGGTGGCGCCGGTGGCTCCTCTGGCCGACTGTCAGGCGCGTCTGTAGTCGGCGCTTGCAGTGGCTCCTCTGCCCCCAAGATGACGGTGTTGCCTCCTCCGCCTTCTAGTACCGGCTGGTCATCACCGTCTCCTCCGGTCGGCACCTTAGCCCCTAGCGCTGGCGGGGCGACACACAAAGGGATGATTAGTTGTGGTTCCTGGACGTGGCCTTCTCCGCCCGTGCTTCGGCAACCGCTGTCACATCCCTAGTTCTGGTATGTTCTAGACTAGCTGGTCATGTGTGCATCATGTTTAAATTTCAATGAATTTGTAATGGGGACATGTGAAAGCCTCAGAAATCATTTCTAAAAATGACCAAGATAAAAATTGCTTCAAATAGGTCCAAGAAAATGTTCATGTTTCTTTTTGAAAATATTGGCTAGAGGTAAAATTCAAACCAATATTTTTAGGAGCTCATAAATATTTATTTTGGACATTTGAGCTAATTCAATAATTATTTGCATTGGAGTTATAGTTGTTATATATTAAATATAACTCCAATAACTCTGAAAGTTTGTAAGTGGCTTTGCCTACTTTTTAAAAGGCCACATAATAATTTTTAGAAGTTTATGAAATGATCTGGTATTTAAATAAAATCAAAACGGATTGCAGAAAATAGAAAACTTAAATAATTAGAAAGAGAGAGAGAGAGAGAGAGAGAGAGAGAGAGAGAGAGAGAGAGAGAGAGAGAGAGAGAGAGAGAGAAAAGCCCACCTGGGCCACTTACCTGGCACCTACCGCAGCCCACCGGCCGACCCAGCCCACCCCCCCAGTCACCCCTAACCTCGTGCCTGTGGGCACGAGGGTGTGTGCCCACGGCGCACCAGCACGCGCACGGCCACCAACGGCCACCTCCTTCTTGCCGCTTCGCCTTGGCCTTCTCTGTCATCGCTACGCACCCCCTAGGCCCCTCTCACTCTCTCCCGTGCCTTCCCCCTCCTCTGGCTCCCTCTCCCCTCCCACCAAGCGAGTTCGTCGCCGCCGCTCGCTGCTGCTGCGGCCACAACCACCGCCTCACCTCCCCGACGCATCCCAAAGCTCCGCCTCGACCTACTCTTCTTCCTCACCGCGCCAAGTGAGCCGGGAAGCCCTGCAACGTCCTCACCACCCTCGTCTCCGTCCTCGGCCGTCGTGGACCGTCGCTGTCGATTTGCTCCGTCCAAGCCTTCACCGAGCACGCTGACCATCCCCTCGTAACCTCGTGAGCTCCACTGCATTTCCCCTCTCTCCGTTTGCTCTCCTCCATGCCGTAGCACCGTTCCCCACCGTGACCAAAGCTCGCCGCCGCATGGCCTTGTCGCTGCCGTGGCCTGAGATCGAGCGGGTGGTGCCCGTGCACCGCATCGAGCTCCTGGTGAACCCAGGAGGCTGCCAGGCCTTTACTTTGCTCACCGCATCCTGCAATGCCGGTTTTGTTGAGGTGCGACTCCGACCGCCGCCTGCCGTTGTTGTAGTCAACGTTTCGGGCCACCCCACCTCCTCCCGCTTGCTCCATTGGATGCGCGCGGATGCTAGCTCGCAGTAGAGCCAAACCCCACCGCGAATCACCTTCTGTAGCACCGTCCCGAGCGACTCCGGCGAGCCCCCGCCGTTGCTGTGGTCGCCGGCGTCAACTGCTGACGTGGCGCCAGTTTAATTAGCGCTAATGACTCTACTAAACACCCCTAGACCCACTGCCATGTGGGCCCTCGTGCCTGTTTAGGTTAGACAAATTTTCTGTTTAGATTAGTGATAACCCTGTGGCCCCACGTGTCGGCTTTGATTTTGACATAGTCAGCGCTGACTGGGCCCACCTGTCTATGACTCTAGCTAGCGCTGTGTCACTGACCTATGGGTCCCACCTGTTAGGTTTGACCCGGAGCAGTCCCGTTGACTTGCTGACGTCACACTGACGTAATACTAATGCAGTAATCACTTTTCTGGATTTTAAATAAAACTAAACGATTTATTTATTTTCAGAAAATGTCCTAAACATCTAAAAATCATAGAAATTCAACCATAGCTCAGAATGAAATAAGTTATATATGAAAAACTGTCAGAAAAATCCAATATATCCATCTGTACTGGTTTCATGCATGTTTAAACAACTTAACCTCACTGTTTTGTTCAAAACATGATAATGCACTATTTGAATTCATAGTTTGAGTTTGAGGTTGAACCTTTGGTTTAAAATGACTCAAACCCATCTGGTCTTAGTTGCATTAGCTCAACCACAACATATTGCCATGTCATGATCATGCATCATATTGTGCATTGCATTGATTGTGTTCTTCCTTGTTTGCCGGTAATTGTCCCCTCTTAGTAGACGAGTTCCGACGATGAGATCGATGACACCGATGAAGAACTATACTATCTTCAGAAGTGCCAGGCAAGCAAAACCCCCTTGTCCATTCCAATACAATTCCACTCTCTCTCTTCTGCTCTTTTTTACTGCATTAGGACAACAACATTTCAACTGTTACATGCTGCGGTAGTTGAACCCCTTTCCTCTGCATGACTTGTCATTGCCACAGTAAATAGATGAAACTCACTAGCATGAGTAGGAGTTGTTTGAGCCCTGATGTGCCTACCCGTTCATGCTTGTTTGTCATGCCTGCTACTGCTTAGAGTTGAGTCAGGTCTGATTCATCGGGGATGAATTGGTATGTGGTGAACATGTCCTACTGTTGAGAGCTAAGTGTGTGAACACAATTTGGTAAAGGTAGCGGTGAGAGGCCATGTAGGAGTACATGGTGGGTTGTCTCATTGCAGCCGTCCTCAGGAACTGAGTTATGTGTTTGTGATCCATGAACAATTACTACAACACATTGGAATGCTTAAGTGCCCCTCTCGACTTATTAATCAACCTGATCTCTGTCCAGGAGTTGCAACTAGTTTCTGGTGTTTGTAGGTTGTGTTAGTAGTCTACCAAGTGGCACCCGGTACAGGTGGGCTTGGGATAGACTAGGCACTGTGGCACGGTGTACCAAGCATAGATCCATCCGTCGAGGTGGGCTTGGGAACCCTGCACACATCGTTTGGGGCCGTGAGCGACACCCCGGCAGGATCTCCTTGCAGATGGAACCCGAATAGGCGATAAACCTGGACTAGAGACTTGCGTGGTTAGTCAGGTCGTGGCCGACTCCCTCGCCAGGCTTCCGCTTGAAGGTTGCCAAGATACACGACGTGTACATGGTGGTAAGTGGCGAGAGCGTGTGTGAAGAAGTACACCTCTCCAGGGTTAACATCATCTATTTGAATAGCCGCGTCCGCGGTAGAGGACTTCTGGGTTGCTTGTACAGTTCATAGACAAGTGAAAGTGGATACTCTAAAATGCGCAAGATAAGCATGAGTTCTATGGATGGCGTTCTCACAGGGAGATGAGAGTGGATCCATAGTGGTGTATTGATATGGTGAATATGTGGACTCGTGTGCGCCACCTCAAAAGAGTTACTTGCAGTCGTAGTTCAGGATAGACATTGAGTCAAAGCTGGCTTGCTGCTGTTAAACTCCACCACCCCCTTTCTTGACACTGATGCATATGTAGCTAGTTCTGATGTAAGTCTTGCTGGGTACATTTGTACTCATGTTTGCTTAATTTATGTTTTTGCAGAGAGACTTCAGTCTCGCTAGTAGTTCCGCGTGGACTTCGATGTTTAGTTTGTTACCTCAGCTACGATCTTGTGCCCTCGGCAGGGTCTTGTAGATAGTCAGGCTTCTCAGCCTTTTCATTTGTAGTTGTCTATACTCAGACAAGTTAAGCTTCCGCTTGTGCTTGTTGCTTGTATGACTTGAATGCCGGGTCCTCAGACCCATGTTTGTAATATCTAGCTCTTCGGAGCCTAATGAATAAATACTTTGAGTTGTAGAGTTTTGCTGTGATGCCATGTTGTATTTGCACATATCGAGCATATTGTGTGTATGATTTGAAATGCTTGGTATGTGTGGTATCCGACAACCTAGTTGTTTATCCTTGGTAGCCTCTCTTACTGGGAAATGTGTCCTAGTACTTCCACTGAGCCATGGTATCTTGCTACTGCTCAGGAACACTTAGACTGGCCGATATATGTCCTTCTTTGTTCCTGTGTTTGTCCCTTTAGGGAAATGTCACGCGGTGTCTACCGAAGTCCTGTTAGCCCAGCTGCTACAGCCCAGGTTCACTCGCTGATGACCGACACGTTCGTTGCTGGGTCATGTATGCCTGTCCCTGTAAGTTAGTGCCACTTTGGGTTCATGACTAGCCATGTCGGCTCGGGTTCTCTGTCATATGGATGCTAGCGACACTATCATATATGTGAGCCAAAAGGCGCAAACGGTCCCGGGCCAGGTAAGGTGGCACCCGTGGAGATACCGTGCGTGAGGCCGCAAAGTGATATGATGTGTTACATGCTAGATCGGTGTGACTTAGGATCGGGGTCCTGACAACCGCGTCCGCGCGTTCCTTGGCTGCGGCATCGGCCTGGGCCTTGGCGGCCGCGTCGGCCTCTTCTTGCGCCGCCTTGGCCGCTGCCGCGTTCTGCTGCTCGGCCTCTTCCCGCTCCTCACGCACCTCCCACGCGTTCCTTTCTGTTGCCTCCTGGAGCTCGGTGCACGGGTCTATGCGACGAGTGTTTCCAGAGCTTTCCATCCCCCCAATGATGGAAGTAGAGGCCGACCGCTCAAGAGAGAGTGGGGCCCTGATCAAAAAAGACAAGAAGAAATTCAGAAAGAACCATTGTAAGAGGCTGCTTTGGGGCCCTTTGGAATTGGGCCACTTTCACGGCGGCCTCATGCTGCCTGGTCACGCCGGTCGGGTTCCTCGGCTTCTTTGGCCGGCTGCCAAATAACAGCCTGGTGGCTCGGCGCTTCTGTGAGCCACCTGGCGCAGCCGGCGCGGCTGACGAGCGCCCGTCCGCCTTGTCGACTCCGTGAGGGCGGCGTGGCTCATGTTCCTTGTCATTGTTGTCCGGCCACACCTTGACGCCGCCTCCTCCGGAGCCGCCTGCTCCACTGCCACTGCCTGTGGCGTCATCTTCCTCCAAAGCGGACACCCCTAGGTCGGGGGTCGTCCACATCGCTCACCGTCCGGTCCAGTAGGTATTCCTGGCCCTCCTCCAAGGCATCGGCTGCCGACTAGGATGAGAGGATCTACGCAAAGTGATTGATTGATCATGCGGTAAAAAGGCAGAACTCAGCACATGGGAAGAAAAATGATTGAGGGCTTACCGCAGGCGGAGAATTCACGCGGGAGTATGGCTGCTTGCCGAACTTCCACTCTCCCTCCGAAAGCTTGCGGCTCGAAATAAAGTTCATCGGGCGGGCCACCTCCGCCTCCGGTGTCTCCTTGGTGCTCATCCGGCTTGGGTCTCGGTGCCCGCTCATTCGGCTGATCAGGTGAGGCTGGGTTTGGAGGGGGAGCACCCGGCGCGCCAAGAAGGCGGTCAGTAGGTCCGAGGCCTTCAGGCATTCTGACTCCGTCATCTCCTGGAGCCGGGCGATGGCATCAAGGGAGGCGGTTGACAGTGCCTTCAGGTTGAAGGTCCAGTTGGTGCGGGCTTCGGCTGGCGGGCCGGCCTTGTACGCCGGAAGGTTGACGAAGTCATGCTCCGGGTGGACGTTCTTCACGTAGAAGTACCACGACTGCCAAAGCTTGACCGACTGCATCAGGCTGATGGCCGGGAAGCAGTTCCTGGCACCCGGTCGGCGCACTACAACGAAGGCGCCGCACTGTGCCGCCTCGTTCTTGGTGGCGGTGCCGAGTTTGGTGTAGAAGAATTCCCCCCACAGCTCGAGGGTGGGGGGAATGCTGAGATATCCCTCACAGAGGGTGACGAAGGCCGACAACAACACCATCGTATTGGGCGTCAGGTGGTGTGGCTGAAGGCAGTAGAAATGGAGGAAGGCCCGGAGGAAATCTCTCGCTAGCAGCCCGAGGCCGCTGATGATGTGCGAGCGGAAGACGACCTGCTCGCCTTCCCGCGGTGCCGGGAAGATCTCCTCCTCGGGCGGCGGGCGTGCCCAGACGTAGTTCTTGCCGGGCAGTCGCCGCGTTTGGCGGAGGAAGGCGATGTGATCTTTGTGCACGTTGGAGCCATCCCACACTCTGGCCCGTGCCATGGGGCTCAGACTAGATGTAGGCGAAGAGCTTGGGCGAGCGAACGGATCTGCGATGGTGCGGTAGCTCCATGGACGAGGTGCGCTTGTCGACTAAGGAGCCGCGGCAGCGCTTCAGCAAGGCAATGGAAGCGCAGCGGCAACATCAAGAGGAAGAAGGAAGAGGGGAGAGTAGGGGTGTGCGTGCGTCTGCCACCCCTCACCTCCCCCTACTTATAGCCTCAGGCGGCGAAGCCAAAGGGGCAAGAACATGGGGGTCGTGGGATTAACTGCGCCCACGTTCTCACGACCCTGCTTTAACCGCGCAGTAACAACATGTAGTTACTGTGCGGCGGGTTTCCAAGCGTTCACCTCGGCCGCACCGGATCCACGCGCGCACCGAGGCATGGTAGTGGCGGGCCACATCCTACGGCGTGGTCCCGTCACACGCGTGGGCTGGCAGGCCAGCCCAACCGGCTTGCATGCCACCCGGCTCCTGCCGCAACATTTCAAAACCATCAGGCGGTCCGCCAAGTTGTGGCCGGTTTGTACCAGTCGGCACTTCAAAGGGCGGACGAAACAGGATCACCAGACCACTCAGAGTATGAAGCTGCTGAGGCTCCTCGCCTTCATAGCAGAGGTGCCCCACCAACTTCGGGGACTACTGTCGAAGTAAACGACCACATGTAGCCTCACCTGGTCCCCAGGGCGATTCAAGACATCGAGGCCGGCTGCGCCCCTCAAACCTCAAGGACAAAGTGCCGCCTTCTCTAGGCCGGCTGGTGGCATCAGCCGGCTAACCGGAGGGTGGCGCTCTTCAGAAGAAAGCCATGAGATTGGCCGACTTCTGGCAGGCGGCCTCCAAAGAGGCTGGTGTAACGCCCCGAGACCGATGTGCCAGGTGTCCTCCGCTTATTCGCTGTTGTTGCCTTGTCATTGCTTGCGTGTCATGCATTGCATCTCATGTCATCATGTGCATTTCATTTGCATACATGTTCGTCTCACGCATCCGAGCATTTTCCCCGTTGTCCGTTTAGCATTCCGGCGCTCCGTTCTCCTCCGGTGGTCATTTCTACCTTTCTTTCATGTGTGGGGGTTAAACATTTCCGGATTGGACCGAGACTTGTCAAGCGGCCTTGGTTTACTACCGGTAGACCGCCTGTCAAGTTTCGTACCATTTGGACTTCGTTTGATGCTCCAACGGTTAACCGAGGGACCGAAAAGGCCTCGTGTGTGTTGCAGCCCAACACCCCTCCATTTTGGCCCAAAACCCACCAAAACCCTCTCCATCATCTCGGTCGTTCGATCACGATCGCGTGGCCGAAAACCGCACCTCATTTGGACTCTCCTAGCTCCCTCTACCTATCAATAAGTGATCCCCTCCGAAATTTGTGGTCTAACCCTAGCCTTCCCCTACCTCGCATCACCGGACAAAAATCCCCGCTGCCGGACATGTCCGCCCTCCACCTCGCTCCGGCCAGTGGCGTCGTGCCACATCACCCCGCCGCCGCCGCCAACCAACCGGACGCCGCCACCTCACATCCCGCCGCCCTCTCTCTCTCCTCTCGCGCGGCCGGGCCCGCGGAGCCCACGGCCGGCCCGCCCGAGCCGCCCCGGGCCAGATCCGTTCGCCGCCCGCGCCTGGGAGTCCCACCACCTAGCTCCTCGCCCGCGGCCGCCACCTTCGTCGGACCTCGTCGCCAGCCATCGCCGGACCTCCGCGCCGCCGTATGCCGCCCCGGCCTACGACCCTTCTCCGGCCTGCCAGCTCCGGCCGGTAGCTCCCTCGCCGCCGCCTCCACGGCGCCCCACGCCACCCGCAGCCTGCGGCCGCGCCGGAGTCGACCTCCGGCCATCGCCGGCGACGCCGCCCCGCCATCGCCCTACCGGTGGATTCGTCGAAGACTTTCTCAAGTTTGCGCTATATCTATCTTAATCTTTCTATGAGGATAAGTAGTATGCCAAATCCGTTGCTTGTCAGCAATTAAATTGTTGAAGGATACGCATAACATAATTCTTATTCTTGTTCCATCCAAATGATTAACTCCTTTTTTCCGGAGTGGTTCATCATATCATATTCTCAGTTCGAGATGCTTTATCTTTTCTTTCCCGGAGTTCCAAGCTCTAATTATCACGGAGATCCATCTAAATCATTGCAAGGATTCACCTTGTGTTTTCAATTTCTCTTTCTTTTCATTCTTTTGTTTACGGGAGTTCTTCATGAAGGTTCTACATGATGGTTCATCAAGGATTATACCCCTTCTCCAAGTGTTCATTGAGATTCTTTTATAAGAGCTCAAGCATTCTTCATCTTGCTATCCGGAGTGCATTTTTTTTCTTCCGTATTATTGGAGGTGGTATTATGTCATTCTTGATAATTTGAGTTCATGTTTTCATGATTCACATGTTGTCAAAAATGAGATATTTTAAATCCATCAATCTCGCCATTGGAATTATCTTGGATTATATTTCACCTAAAGCTTTCCCTAAGGATTGTTGGCATTTATGGTGCTCATAAATAGTCCAAGTTCTTCTTTTATCCTCCCGGTGATATAGCCTTCTCGTCTCCTTATTCATATCAATCCAATTCTTTTTCCCGTGAGTGGCAGGTTTTCATCTCTTAATTTGAGATGTACTTCTATAAGACCATATCAAGCTTATTCTTTTCGTTGTTGGTTTTCCAATAACTCCGTTCTAACATTTGTTGTAACCGTGCTCTCTCAAGATCTTGATTCCCTTTGTTCCGGAGGCATTGTGATGTTGCTCTCTCCAACCCATCTTCTTGCCTTGTCAGGATCGTGTTCTTGTCGTCCTTATCCTTTTAACCGGAGTGTCGTGCCCGCTTTTCGAGTTCTTCCCATCCTGTCAAGCTTTGCCTACCTTCTCAACTAGAGTGCCGCCTGAAATCGCTCTTACCCTTTGTACCATTCTTTCAATAGTTCCGGAGGCAGTGTATTGTTGTTTTCATCAAGTATCCCCTCATCTTGTCAAATTCATGTTCAATTCCTTCCATTTACAGTCGGAATGCTGTCCAAATTATATCATTCTTAATCCTTCTCTATCTTGTTTTAACCGGAGTGGTTTCAATATATAGCTTGCCCTTCAACCTTAGGGTTTTTCGCAGTGTTCTTTGTCCCTATTTTCTAACGGAGTGTTTTCAACTTCGTTCATCTCCGTTGTATTCTTTTCTAGAAAAGGTTTAACATTTTGAAGGTTCTTTGGTCTCACTCGTTTGTCAAAGAAGCAACTTAGTTTTACCTCTTCTCTTTCTCTTCCGTTTTCCCTCCGGTGCCATTCTAGATCTCGGGATGAGATCCTCTCGTAGTGGTGGAGTGTTGTAATGCCCCGAGACCGATGTGCCAGGTGTCCTTCACTTATTCGCTGTTGTTGCCTTGTCATTGCTTGCGTGTCATGCATTGCATCTCATGTCATCATGTGCATTTCATTTGCATACATGTTCGTCTCACGCATCCGAGCATTTTCCCCGTTGTCCGTTTAGCATTCCGGCGCTCCGTTCTCCTCCGGTGGTCATTTCTACCTTTCTTTCGTGTGTGGGGCTTAAACATTTCCGGATTGGACCGAGACTTGTCAAGCGGCCTTGATTTACTACCGGTAGACCGCCTGTCAAGTTTCGTACCATTTGGACTTCGTTTGATGCTCCAACGGTTAACCGAGGGACCGAAAAGGCCTCGTGTGTGTTGCAGCCCAACACCCCTCCATTTTGGCCCAAAACCCACCAAAACCCTCTCCATCATCTCGGTCGTTCGATCACGATCGCGTGGCCGAAAACCGCACCTCATTTGGACTCTCCTAGCTCCCTCTACCTATAAATAAGTGATCCCCTCCGAAATTTGCGGTCTAACCCTAGCCTTCCCCTACCTCGCGTCACCGGACAAAAATCCCTGCCACCAGACATGTCCGCCCTCCACCTCGCTCCGGCCAGTGGCGTCGTGCCACGTCACCCCGCCGCCGCCGCCAACCAACCGGACGCCGCCACCTCACCTCCCGCCGCCCTTTCTCTCTCCTCTCGCGCGGCCGGGCCCGCGGAGCCCGCGGCCGGCCCACCCGAGCCTCCCCGGGCCAGATCCGTTCGCTTCCTGCGCCTGGGAGTCCCGCCGCCCGGATCCTCACCCGCGGCCGCCACCTTCGTCGGACCTCGTCGCCGGCCATCGCCGGACCTCCGCGCCGCCGTATGCCGCCCCGGCCTACGACCCTTCTCCGGCCTGCCAGCTCCGGCCGGGAGCTCCCTCGCCGCCGCCTCCACGGCGCCCCTCGCCACCCGCAGCCTGCGGCCGCGCCGGAGTCGACCTCCGGCCATTGCCGGCAACGCCGCCCCACCATTCCAGCGCGCCTTCTCGTCGCCCCGTCGTCGGATCTGGCCGGTTGGATGAGATCCACCGGTCCGGTGAACCAAACACGCCCCCGCGATCTGGATCCATGCCGTCCCGCTTCTCTCCGTCCCGCGTTGACTTTTCACGGAGGTATAAATTCCACCAAGTCCCCAAAATTCCCAGATTCATATGGCCATGTTCATCGTGCCGTAACTTTGCATCCGTAGCTCCGACTCATGCGTGTAGCATATCAAAATGTTCATCTTAGAGAGCACATCATTTCATCACATTGCATCATTTTCATTTGAGCTCATCTTGATGCCCGAAATGCTGTTGGAAGAGTGCTATTTGAGATAATTGTCAGATCTGCTGCTCCAATTAGATATTTTTCATTTTTGCCATGATTATTATGTGCATGATATGCCCCTGAGCTCTACATGAGTTTTGTTATATGCTTTGTCATATTTCAGAGGTGCCATCCATGTATTGTTGTGATGTGTGTGGTGACTAGCACAATCTTGCATAGTGGTGCATTCGTTAATGCTGATTTCAGGGACTTAGCATTTCCACTAAGTCCTTGATCTGTTTATTTCAATATGCCATATGTTCATGTCGTTTCCTAGTGATCCGTGCCTCTTTTGAGGATGATCAGTAAGGATGTTTTGTTAATCTTGTAGTGCTCTATCCATCCGTATCTTTGTTTGTAATTATGGAGCACCCTAGCTTGAGTCAATCGAGCTCTACTTTTGCTATTTCGTGAATCTGGAGAGATTGTCTACTTGTTAGCGATTTTGCCGAGGATGTTGTAGTTGATCCGTGCATGCTATGTTATTGTTATTGCCATGTCAAGCTTGTATAATGTGTATTCTTGATGGGTGTATGCTTAGATTGTCATGACTTGCTCTGTAGTGAGTGCATCGAGCTCGTAAACATGTCTACTTGATATCTGATTTGCATGCTCCAGTTTTTCACCAAGTCTGTGATCTGATTATGTTTTTGCCATGTTCACATGCTTGCAAATATATTTTCTGATCCCTTTTGGCTCAAGGTCACTAAGAGACTTCTGTTAGGCTCTTTGGGTAGCTCCATGCCATGTTTTACTTTTCCATGTTTAGGCCCTGTAGCATATAGTTTTCATGCTCCAAAGTGTGCTACCTGATATGAAATTCCAGGCTTGTGTTAATTTCAGTAAGTCTGAAATCTATTTACCAATTGCATTTTTGCCATGCTTGTTTGAACCTGTTAATGGATGAATTGGCCGTAGCTCAGTGTTCATATTTTGTTAAGCATCATGAATGGATCCATGTTATGTATTTTGTTGCCATGTTTGAGTGCTGTAGCATGTTTGTCTTGTTGCATTTAGATGGTAACTTGCTGTTTATCGCAGACCGTTGCTATATTATCTTTGCTTACCATTTCCAAACCGTGCATCCGATTCCGGCGTACTTTATATCGATTTCAACCGAAATCACCTCACCTTTCCAGTGGCACACTTGGATTTCAAAGTTGAGGCCAGGTTCATTCATTCCCTTGCAAATCATGCATATGCATCGCATACCGCATCCCGCATATCATACCATGTTCATGTGTTGGTTGTTTACTATGTTGTGTGCTTCTTTCCGGTGTTGCTTCTTCAGGTTGGTTCCGGTAATGTCATGTTGTGAGGATTCGTTCGTCTATGCCCATTTGTCTTCTTCATGGACTCGTTCTTCTTCCTTGCGGGATCTCAGGCAAGATGACCATACCCTCGAAATCACTTCTATCTTTGCTTGCTAGTTGCTCGCTCTTTTGCTATGCCTATGCTGCGATACCTACCACTTGCTTATCATGCCTCCTATATTGTTGAACCAAGCCTCTAACCCACCTTGTCCTAGCAAACCGTTGTTCGGCTATGTTACCGCTTTGCTCAGCCCCTCTTATAGCGTTGTTAGTTGCAGGTGAAGATTGGAGCTTGTTCCATGTTTGGAAGATGGATATGTTGTTGGGATATCACAATATCTCTTATTTAATTAATGCATCTATATACTTGGTAAAGGGTGGAAGGCTCGGCCTTATGCCTGGTGTTTTGTTCCACTCTTGCCGTCCTAGTTTCCGTCATATCGGTGTTATGTTCCCGGATTTTGCGTTCCTTACACGGTTGGGTTATAATGGGAACCCCTTGACAGTTCGCTTTGAATAAAACTCCTCCAGCAAGGCCCAACATTGGTTTTACCATTTGCCACCTAGCCTTTTTTCCCTTGGGTTAGGCTAGCCCAAGGGTCATCTTTATTAAACCCCCGGGCCAGTGCTCCTCTGAGTGTTGGTCCAAACTAAGCGATGTCCGGAGCTACTAGGGGCAACTCTGGGCTGGCCCACCCGACGTTTGGCTCATCCGGTGTGCCCTGAGAACGAGATATGTGCAGCTCCTATCGGGATTTATCGGCACATCTGGGTGGCTTTGCTGGTCTTGTTTTACCATTGCCGAAATGTCTTGTAACCGGGATTCCGAGTCTGATTGGGCCTTCCCGCTAGAAGGAATATCCTTCGTTGACCGTGAGAGCTTGTGATGGGCTAAGTTGGGACACCCCTGCAGGGATTTGAACTTTCGAAAGCCGTGCCCGCGGTTATGGGCAGATGGGAATTTGTTAACGTCCGGTTGTAGAAAACCTAAAGTTAACCTTACTTTAAATACATCCACCGCGTGTGTTACCGTGATGGTCTCTTTCCGGCGGAGTCCGGGAAGTGAACACGGTGTTGGAGTTATGCTTGACGTAGGTTGTTTTAGGATCACTTCTTGATCATACTTTTATCGAACGTGCTTTGCTTTCTATTCTCGCCCTCATTTGCATATGATAGCCACCATATATGCTAGTCGCTTGCTGCAGCTCCACCTCTTACCTTTACCTTACCCATAAGCTTAAATAGTCTTGATCGCGAGGGTGCGAGATTGCTGAGTCCCCGTGACTCACAGATACTTCCAAAACCAGCTTGCAGGTGCCGAGATTACCGTGCGGACGACGCAACCAAGCTCAGGAGGAGCTCGACGAAGATCTTGTCCTTTGTGTTGTTTCATTC
The DNA here is from genome assembly GCF_018294505.1 of Triticum aestivum. NCBI lineage: Eukaryota > Viridiplantae > Streptophyta > Magnoliopsida > Poales > Poaceae > Triticum > Triticum aestivum. The sequence continues at coordinate 240,702,120 of NC_057806.1, forward strand.
TAGTTGATCAGTAGTGGAGCCCAGTTGGGGTCGATTGGGGACCGTGTCGCATTTGGGGTTCTTCTTTTATTTTGGTTCTGTAGTCAGACCGTGATTGTATTTGTATGTTGTAATGCTTCATTCATGTATTTGTGTGAAGTGGCGATTGTAAGACAACTATGTATCTCTTTCCCTTATGCATTACATGGGTTATGTGAAGATTACCTCACTTGCGACATAGCTTTCAATGCGGTTATGTCTCTAAGTCGTGCTTCGACACGTGGGAGATATAGCCGCATCGAGGGCGTTACAAGTTGGTATCAGAGCCATCCCCGACCTTAGGAGCCCCCACTGCTTGACCGTTTTTAGTAGCCATTGTTGAGTCTAGAAAAATGTTTTGAGTCATTTAGGATTATATATATCAGAGAGTTAGGAATTCTTTTTACTCCTAAGTCCTTTCGTCGCTCTGGTGAGGCATCCTGACGTAGAGTTTTGACTCTTCTCTTCTCAAATTTCACTAAATTTTTTTTAGGATGACGCGGGTATCTTGGAATTGTTCCGATGGTTTTGTGACGAGAACATTATTCTTGGTGCCTCCTGTCTTTAGGGGTTGTGGCAGTGTCCCGGGGAGTTGAGCTCCAAGGTGTTGTCGTCACAATTTTATCGTTGCAGTTCTGGAATACCTGAGTTTAGTACGCCGACATCGAAAATCTCTTTTATGCAGTTCGTTGGTGAGATAACCTCGACGCCACCCAGTACTGGGGCGGGAGTTCAGGAGTATTGCCATAACTTGTATAACGGATGGTTTTCGAAGGTTGATGTAGATGATTTCCGAAGTTTTTCTCGGTTATGTGTTGAAGGATGGATACAACTGGATGTAGGAATTGCTAGATTTGGGTGAGATATTATGCTTCCCTTGTATCCCCAACACCTGATTGCATAACCGGAAAGTTTCGGGAGTTTATAAGTGGGAAATCAAGTATCTCTTAGGATATCTTTCCGACAGATGTATGATATGAAATTGGGGTTCGATGTCTAGTGGTCCGCCTATTCACGGTTGGTTTTACAGTGGTCTTGTTGTGTCTTAAAGAGTCCTTGGCTATGCCGACTCGGGGACGCTTCGTATGTCATGTGCATTGCCTTGTACATGATGGTGCTGTACGATCGAGCCCGTGTAGGCCCCACCACGAAAACTTCGGACGAAATCTCTATCATATGTTTGTTCCGGTTTATTTCGCAAGCCAATCCTTTGTTTTGTTTTGAGTTGTGGTATTCGAGTTGCTTCGAAGTCAAATGTTGATTCCATACCTTTTCCTAAGCGGTGTTCTTATATTCCTATGTGAATACTAATCCTTCTTGATAATCGAGATTGTCATGTCAATCCTTTTCAACCGGTGTGCTTCTCTTCAAGTGGATCCGAACAGTTCAACATCCGCAAGATCAAGTATCAGTTCTTCTCAACGGTGTTTGTTTCATCCGTCTCAAAGTTGCCTTTGTTTTTCCCGCCCACCCACCTCTTTTCCTTCAAGGATTCAGATTTCTTTATCAAGTATCCATATTATTGATGTGAAGTCTTTCCATTCTTTTCCATCAATGTTCTTATCCGGTGATTCTCATGAAGATTCTAATGGGGCCTCAAGTTCATCATTCTCTGTTCTCTTTCTTCTCCAGTGGATACAATTCAAGCTTTGTTGATCATATCCTTTCCTTGTTTCAATGTTTTCTCATGCCGGTGCAATTCTTAATCATTCACCTCTCGTTGTTCAATTGTTCAGGAGTGCTGAAGATATCTCAGAAGGATCGTCTTGTCATTCAAGATCCACCAATCCTATTTTGAGAATGTTTATCTCATTCAAGTCTTTTAATTCAACCGGTGTTTTCTCTCTTTTCAATTGTTCAACTGTGTATCTTTTGAGTGGGCCCTAACCCACAGGTCTTTTCCCAGGATCTTACCCGATTCTTCTCTTTTCCCGGCGTTACTCTCAAATTCTTTTTCCAAGTTTGACGTAAGAATGAATTTTTCATCAGTCAAATGCTTTTCTCCAAGATCTTTCAAATTCTTTTCATCGTTGCATAAACTTTTCCATTCTTCATTCCGGTGTGCCTCAATAATTCTTGGTGGTGTTTCTCGTCATCATTTGAATACCGGAGAAGAGTTGCTCTTAAATCCTTATCCGCTCTCTTGAAGATTTGTGATTCTAGCTTGTTGTCGTCCTCTCATAATTGTTTTGATTGTGAGAATTCTTTTTCCCCATCCGAATCATTTCAGGAACCTTTGCTAGTTTGATTCTTTGAAGGCCATCATCTCAGAATTATTCATTTTCAGATTTCAGCTATTGTTCTCCAAATCTTACCGGTGCATCAGTCAAGTATTCTCTAATCAGTACGTGAACTATTCGTCCTCTTGTATCTAAATTCTCTCAAGTATCTTCGTTCATTTCATAATTCTTCCCGGTGATTCGTTATCTTTTATTCGTTCTTTTTCAATCCTTACGGTGGTTCGTTTAAGATTTCTCTTCCTTCTTTATCATATCAATTCATTTGTTGTTTTCAATCCTACCGGTGGATTCGTCGAAGACTTTCTCAAGTTTGCGCTATATCTATCTTAATCTTTCTATGAGGATAAGTAGTATGCCAAATCCGTTGCTTGTCAGCAATTAAATTGTTGAAGGATACGCATAACATAATTCTTATTCTTGTTCCATCCAAATGATTAATTCCTTTTTCCGGAGTGGTTCATCATATCATATTCTCAGTTCGAGATGCTTTATCTTTTCTTTCCCGGAGTTCCAAGCTCTAATTATCACGGAGATCCATCTAAATCATTGCAAGGATTCACCTTGTGTTTTCAATTTCTCTTTCTTTTCATTCTTTTGTTTACCGGAGTTCTTCATGAAGGTTCTACATGATGGTTCATCAAGGATTATACCCCTTCTCCAAGTGTTCATTGAGATTCTTTTATAAGTGCTCAAGCATTCTTCATCTTGCTATCCGGAGTGCATTTTTTTTCTTCCGTATTATTGGAGGTGGTATTATGTCATTCTTGATAATTTGAGTTCATGTTTTCATGATTCACATGTTGTCAAAAATGAGATATTTTAAATCCATCAATCTCGCCATTGGAATTATCTTGGATTATATTTCACCTAAAGCTTTCCCTAAGGATTGTTGGCATTTATGGTGCTCATAAATGGTCCAAGTTCTTCTTTTATCCTCCCGGTGATATAGCCTTCTCATCTCCTTATTCATATCAATCCAATTCTTTTTCCCGTGAGTGGCAGGTTTTCATCTCTTAATTTGAGATGTACTTCTATAAGACCATATCAAGTTTATTCTTTTCGTTGTTGGTTTTCCAATAACTCCGTTCTAACATTTGTTGTAACCGTGCTCTCTCAAGATCTTGATTCCCTTTGTTCCGGAGGCATTGTGATGTTGCTCTCTCCAACCCATCTTCTTGCCTTGTCAGGATCGTGTTCTTGTCGTCCTTATCCTTTTAACCGGAGTGTCATGCCCGCTTTTCGAGTTCTTCCCATCCTGTCAAGCTTTGCCTCCCTTCTCAACCGGAGTGCCGCCTGAAATCGCTCTTACCCTTTGTACCATTCTTCAATAGTTCCGGAGGCAGTGTATTGTTGTTTTCATCAAGTATCCCCTCATCTTGTCAAATTCATGTTCAATTCCTTCCATTTACAGTCGGAATGCTGTCCAAATTATATCATTCTTAATCCTTCTCTATCTTGTTTTAACCGGAGTGGTTTCAATATATAGCTTGCCCTTCAACCTCAGGGTTTTTCGCAGTGTTCTTTGTCCCTATTTTCTAACGGAGTGTTTTCAACTTCGTTCATCTCCATCGTATTCTTTTCTAGAAAAGGTTTAACATTTTGAAGGTTCTTTGGTCTCACTCGTTTGTCAAAGAAGCAACTTAGTTTTACCTCTTCTCTTTCTCTTCCGTTTTCCCTCCGGTGCCATTCTAGATCTCGGGACGAGATCCTCTCATAGTGGTGGAGTGTTGTAACGCCCCGAGACCGATGTGCCAGGTGTCCACCGCTTATTCTCTGTTGTTGCCTTGTCATTGCTTGCGTGTCATGCATTGCATCTCATGTCATCATGTGCATTTCATTTGCATACATGTTCATCTCACGCATCCGAGCATTTTCCCCGTTGTCCGTTTAGCATTCCGGCGCTCCATTCTCCTCCGGTGGTCATTTCTACCTTTCTTTCGTGTGTGGGGGTTAAACATTTCCGGATTGGACCGAGACTTTTCAAGCGGCCTTGGTTTACTACCGGTAGACTGCCTGTCAAGTTTCGTACCATTTGGACTTCGTTTGATGCTCCAACGGTTAACCGAGGGACCGAAAAGGCCTCGTGTGTGTTGCAGCCCAACACCCCTCCATTTTGGCCCAAAACACACCAAAACCCTCTCCATCATCTCGGTCGTTCGATCACGATCGCGTGGCCGAAAACCGCACCTCATTTGGACTCTCCTAGCTCCCTCTACCTATAAATAAGTGATCCCCTCCGAAATTTGCGGTCTAACCCTAGCCTTCCCCTACCTCGCGTCACCGGACAAAAATCCCCGCCGCCGGACATGTCCGCCCTCCACCTCGCTCCGGCCAGTGGCGTCGTGCCACGTCACCCCGCCGCCGCCGCCGCCAACCAACCGGACGCCGCCACCTCACCTCCAGCCGCCCTCTCTCTCTCCTCTCGCGCGGCCGGGCCCGCGGAGCCCGCGGCCGGCCCGCCCGAGCCTCCCCGGGCCAGATCCGTTCGCCGCCCGCGCCTGGGAGTCCCGCCGCCCGGCTCCTCGCCCGCGGACACCACCTTCGTCGGACCTCGTCGCCGGCCATCGCCGGACCTCCGCGCCGCCGTATGCCGCCCCGGCCTACGACCCTTCTCCGGCCTGCCAGCTCCGGCCGGGTGCTCCCTCGCCGCCGCCTCCATGGCGCCCCACGCCACCCACAGCCTGCGGCCGCGCCGGAGTCGACCTCCGGCCATCACCGGCGACGCCGCCCCGCCATTCCAGCGCGCCTTCTCGTCGCCCCGTCGTCGGATCCGGCCGGTTGGATGAGATCCGCCGGTCCGGTGAACCAAACACGCCCCCGTGATCTGGATCCGTGCCGTCCTGCTTCTCGCCGTCCCGCGTTGACTTTTCACGGAGGTATAAATTCCACCAAGTCCCCGAAATTCCCAGATTCATATGGCCATGTTCATCGTGCCGTAACTTTGCATCTGTAGCTCCGACTCATGCGTGTAGCATATCAAAATGTTCATCTCAGAGAGCACATCATTTCATCACATTGCATCATTTTCATTTGAGCTCATCTTGATGCCCGAAATGCTGTTGGAAGAGTGCTATTTGAGATAATTGTCAGATCTGCTGCTTCAATTATATATTTTTCATTTTTGCCATGATTATTGTGTGCATGATATGCCCCTGAGCTCTACATGAGTTTTGTTATATGCTTTGTCATCTTTCCAGAGGTGCCATCCATGTATTGTTGTGATGTGTGTGGTGACTAGCACAATCTTGCATAGTGGTGCATTCATTAATGCTGATTTCAGGGACTTAGCATTTCCACTAAGTCCTTGATCATTTTATTTCAATATGCCATATGTTCATGTCGTTTCCTAGTGATCCGTGCCTCTTTTGAGGATGATCAGTAAGGATGTTTTGTTAATCTTGTAGTGCTCTATCCATCCGTGTCTTTGTTTGCAATTATGGAGCACCCTAGCTTGAGTCAATCGAGCTCTACTTTTGCTATTTCGTGAATCTGGAGAGATTGTCTACTTGTTAGCGATTTTGCCGAGGATGTTGTAGTTGATCCGTGCATGCTATGTTATTGTTATTGCCATGTCAAGCTTGTATAATGTGTATTCTTGATGGGTGTATGCTTAGATTGTCATGACTTGCTCTGTAGTGAGTGCATCGAGCTCGTAAACATGTCTACTTGATATCTGATTTGCATGCTCCAGTTTTTCACTAAGTCTGTGATCTGATTATGTTTTTGCCATGTTCACATGCTTGCAAATATATTTTCTGATCCCTTTTGGCTCAAGGTCACTAAGGGACTTTTGTTAGGCTCTTTGGGTAGCTCCATGCCATGTTTTACTTTTCCATGTTCAGGCCCTGTAGCATATAGTTTTCATGCTCCAAAATGCGCTACCTGATATGAAATTCCAGGCTTGTGTTAATTTCACTAAGTCTGAAATCTGTTTACCAATTGCATTTTTGCCATGCTTGTTTGAACCTGTTAATGGATGAATTGGCCGTAGCTCAATGTTCATCTTTTGTTAAGCATCATGAATGGATCCATGTCATGTATTTTGTTGCCATGTTTGAGTGCTGTAGCATGTTTGTCTTGTTGCATTTAGATGGTAACTTGCTGTTTATCGCAGACCGTTGCCATATTTGCTTTGCTTACCATTTCCAAACCGTGCATCCGATTCCGGCGTACTTTATATCGATTTCAACCGAAATCACCTCACCTTTCCAGTGGCACACTTGGATTTCAAAGTTGAGGCCAGGTTCATTCATTCCCTTGCAAATCATGCATATGCATCGCATACCGCATCCCGCATATCATACCATGTTCATGTGTTGGTTGTTTACTATGTTGTGTGCTTCTTTCTGGTGTTGCTTCTTCGGGTTGGTTCCGGTAACGTCGTGTTGTGAGGATTCGTTCGTCTATGCCCATTTGTCTTCTTCATGGACTCGTTCTTCTTCCTTGCGGGATCTCAGGCAAGATGACCATACCCTCGAAATCACTTCTATCTTTGCTTGCTAGTTGCTCGCTCTTTTGCTATGCCTATGCTGTGATACCTACCACTTGCTTATCATGCCTCCTATATTGTTGAACCAAGCCTCTAACCCACCTTGTCCTAGCAAACCGTTGTTCGGCTATGTTACCGCTTTGCTCAGCCCCTCTTATAGCGTTGTTAGTTGCAGGTGAAGATTGGAGCTTGTTCCATGTTTGGAACATGGATATGTTGTTGGGATATCACAATATCTCTTATTTAATTAATGCATCTATATACTTGGTAGAGGGTGGAAGGCTCGGCCTTATGCCTGGTGTTTTGTTCCACTCTTGCCGTCCTAGTTTCCGTCATATCGGTGTTATGTTCCCGGATTTTGCATTCCTTACGCTGTTGGGTTATAATGGGAACCCCTTGACAGTTTGCTTTGAATAAAACTCCTCCAGCAAGGCCCAACATTGGTTTTACCACTTGCCACCTAGCCTTTTTTCCCTTGGGTTAGGCCAACCCAAGGGTCATCTTTATTAAACCCCCGGGCCAGTGCTCCTCTGAGTGTTGGTCCAAACTAAACGATGTCCGGAGCTACTAGGGGCAACTCTGGGCTGGCCCACCCGACGTCTGGCTCATCCGGTGTGCCCTGAGAACGAGATATGTGCAGCTCCTATCGGGATTTGTCGGCACATCTGGGTGGCTTTGCTGGTCTTGTTTTACCATTGCCGAAATGTCTTGTAACCGGGATTCCGAGTCTGATCAGGTCTTCCCGCTAGAAGGAATATCCTTCGTTGATCGTGAGAGCTTGTGATGGGCTAAGTTGGGACACCCCTGCAGGGATTTGAACTTTCGAAAGCCATGCCCGCGGTTATGGGAAGATGGGAATTTGTTAACGTCCGGTTGTAGAGAACCTGAAGTTAACCTTACTTTAAATACATCCACCGCGTGTGTTACCGTGATGGTCTCTTTCCGGCGGAGTCCGGGAAGTGAACACGGTGTTGGAGTTATGCTTGACGTAGGTTGTTTTAGGATCACTTCTTGATCATACTTTTATCGAACGTGCTTTGCTTTCTCTTCTTGCCCTCATTTGCGTATGTTAGCCACCATATATGCTAGTCGCTTGCTGCAGCTCCACCTCTTACCTTTACCTTACCCATAAGCTTAAATAGTCTTGATCGCGAGGGTGCGAGATTGCTGAGTCCCCATGACTCACAGATACTTCCAAAACCAGCTTGCAGGTGCCGAGATTACCGTGCGGATGACGCAAACAAGCTCAGGAGGAGCTCGATGAAGATCTTGTCCTTTGTGTTGTTTCGTTCTAGTTGATCAGTAGTGGAGTCCAGTTGGGGTCGATCGGGGACCGTGTCGCATTTGGGGTTCTTCTTTTATTTTGGTTCTGTAGTCAGACCGTGATTGTATTTGTATGTTGTAATGCTTTATTCATGTATTTGCGTGAAGTGGTGATTGTAAGCCAACTATGTATCTCTTTCCCTTACGTATTACATGGGTTGTGTGAAGATTACCTCACTTGCGACATAGCTTTCAATGCGGTTATGTCTCTAAGTCGTGCTTCGACACGTGGGAGATATAGCCGCATTGAGGGCGTTACAAGTTGGTATCAGAGCCATCCCCGACCTTAGGAGCCCCCACTGCTTGATCGTTTTTACTAGCCGTTGTTGAGTCTAGAAAAATGTTTTGAGTCATTTAGGATTATATATATCGGAGAGTTAGGAATTCTTTTTACTCCTCAGTCCTTTCGTCGCTCTGGTGAGGCATCCTGACGTAGAGTTTTGACTCTTCTCTTCTCAAATTTCACTAAATTTTTTTTAGGATCACGCGGGTATCTTGGAATCGTTCTGATGGTTTTGTGACGAGAACATTGTTCTTGGTGCCTCCTGTCTTTAGGGGTTGTGGCAGTGTCCCGGGGAGTTGAGCTCCGAGGTGTTGTCGTCACAATTTTATCGTTGCAGTTCTGGAATACCTGAGTTTGGTACGCCGACATCGAAAATCTCTTTTATGCAGTTCGTTGGTGAGATAACCTCGACGCCACCCACTACTGGGGCGGGAGTTCGGGAGTATTGCCATAACTTGTATAACGGATGCTTTTTGAAGGTTGAGGTAGATGATTTCCGAAGCTTTTCTCGGTTATGTGTTGAAGGATGGATACAACTGGATGTAGGAATTGCTAGATTTGGGTGAGATATTGTGCTTCCCTTGTATCCCCAACACCTGATTGCATAACCGAAAGTTTCGGGAGTTTATAAGTGGGAAATCAAGTATCTCTTAGGATATCTTTCCGACAGATGTATGATATGAAATTGGGGTTCGACGTCTAGTGGTCCGCCCATTCACGGTTGGTTTTACAGTGGTCTCGTTGTGTCTTAAAGAGTCCTTGGCTATGCCGACTCGGGGACGCTTTGTATGTCATGTGCATTGCCTTGTACATGATGGTGCTGTACGATCGAGCCCGTGTAGGCCCCACCACGAAAACTTCGGACGAAATCTCTATCATATGTTTGTTCCGGTTTATTTCGCAAGCCAATCCTTTGTTTTGTTTTGAGTTGTGGTATTCGAGTTGCTTCGAAGTCAAATGTTGATTCCATACCTTTTACTAAGCGGTGTTCTTATATTCCTATGTGAATACTAATCCTTCTTGATAATCGAGATTGTCATGTCAATCCTTTTCAACCGGTGTGCTTCTCTTCAAGTGGATCCGAACAGTTCAACATCCGCAAGATCAAGTATCAGTTCTTCTCAACGGTGTTTGTTTCATCCGTCTCAAAGTTGCCTTTGTTTTTCCCGGCCACCCACCTCTTTTCCTTCAAGGATTCAGATTTCTTTATCAACTATCCATATTATTGATGTGAAGTCTTTCCATTCTTTTCCGTCAATGTTCTTATCCGGTGATTCTCATGAAGATTCTAATGGGGCCTCAAGTTCATCATTCTCTGTTCTCTTTCTTCTCCGGTGGATACAATTCAAGCTTTGTTGATCATATCCTTTCCTTGTTTCAATGTTTTCTCATGCCGGTGCAATTCTTAATCATTCACCTCTCGTTGTTCAATTGTTCCGGAGTGCTGAAGATATCTCAGAAGGATTGTCTTGTCATTCAAGATCCGTCAATCCTATTTTGAGAATGTTTATCTCATTCAAGTCTTTTAATTCAACCGGTGTTTTCTCTGTTTTCAATTGTTCAACTGTGTATCTTTTGAGTGGGCCCTAACCCACAGGTCTTTTCCCAGGATCTTACCCGATTCTTCTCTTTTCCAGGTGTTACTCTCAAATTCTTTTTCCAAGTTTGACGTAAGAATGAATTTTTCATCAGTCAAATGCTTTTCTCCAAGATCTTTCAAATTCTTTTCATCGTTGCATAAACTTTTCCATTCTTCATTCCGGTGTGCCTCAATAATTCTTGGTGGTGTTTCTCGTCGTCATTTGAATACCGGAGAAGAGTTGCTCTTAAATCCTTATCCGCTCTCTTGAAGATTTGTGATTCTAGCTTGTTGTCGTCCTCTCATAATTGTTTTGATTGTGAGAATTCTTTTTCCCCATCCGAATCATTTCAGGAACCTTTGCTAGTTTGATTCTTTGAAGGCCATCATCTCAGAATTATTCATTTTCAGATTTCAGCTATTGTTCTCCAAATCTTACCGGTGCATCAGTCAAGTATTCTCTAATCAGTACGTGAACTATTCGTCCTCTTGTATCTAAATTCTCTCAAGTATCTTCGTTCATTTCATAATTCTTCCCGGTGATTCGTTGTCTTTTATTCGTTCTTTTTCAATCCTTACGGTGGTTCGTTTAAGATTTCTCTTCCTTCTTTATCATATCAATTCATTTGTTGTTTTCAATCCTACCGGTGGATTCGTCGAAGACTTTCTCATGTTTGCGCTATATCTATCTTAATCTTTCTATGAGGATAAGTAGTATGCCAAATCCATTGCTTGTCAGCAATTAAATTATTGAAGGATACGCATAACATAATTCTTATTCTTGTTCCATCCAAATGATTAATTCCTTTTTCTGGAGTGGTTCATCATATCATATTCTCAGTTCGAGATGCTTTATCTTTTCTTTCCCGAAGTTCCAAGCTCTAATTATCACGGAGATCCATCTAAATCATTGCAAGGATTCACCTTGTGTTTTCAATTTCTCTTTCTTTTCATTCTTTTGTTTACCGGAGTTCTTCATGAAGGTTCTACATGATGGTTCATCAAGGGTTATACCCCTTCTCCAAGTGTTCATTGAGATTCTTTTATAAGAGCTCAAGCATTCTTCATCTTGCTATCCGGAGTGCATTTTTTTCTTCCGTATTATTGGAGGTGGTATTATGTCATTCTTGATAATTTGAGTTCATGTTTTCATGATTCACATGTTGTCAAAAATGAGATATTTTAAATCCATCAATCTCGCCATTGGAATTATCTTGGATTATATTTCACCTAAAGCTTTCCCTAAGGATTGTTGGCATTTATGGTTCTCATAAATGGTCCAAGTTCTTCTTTTATCCTCTCGGTGATATAGCCTTTTCGTCTCCTTATTCATATCAATCCAATTCTTTTTCCCGTGAGTGGCAGGTTTTCATCTCTTAATTTGAGATGTACTTCTATAAGACCATATCAAGCTTATTCTTTTCGTTGTTGGTTTTCCAATAACTCCGTTCTAACATTTTGTTGTAACCGTGCTCTCTCACGATCTTGATTCCCTTTGTTCCGGAGGCATTGTGATGTTGCTCTCTCCAACCCATCTTCTTGCCTTGTCAGGATCGTGTTCTTGCCGTCCTTATCCTTTTAACCGGAGTGTCGTGCCCACTTTTCGAGTTCTTCCCATCCTGTCAAGCTTTGCCTCCCTTCTCAACCGGAGTGCCGCCTGAAATCGCTCTTACCCTTTGTACCATTCTTTCAATAGTTCCGGAGGCAGTGTATTGTTGTTTTCATCAAGTATCCCCTCATCTTGTCAAATTCATGTTCAATTCCTTCCATTTACAGTCGGAATGCTGTCCAAATTATATCATTCTTAATCCTTCTCTATCTTGTTTTAACTGGAGTGGTTTCAGTATATAGCTTGCCCTTCAACCTCAGGGTTTTTCGCAGTGTTCTTTGTCCCTATTTTCTAACGGAGTGTTTTCAACTTCGTTCATCTCTGTCGTATTCTTTTCTAGAAAAGGTTTAACATTTTGAAGGTTCTTTGGTCTCACTCGTTTGTCAAAGAAGCAACTTAGTTTTACCTCTTCTCTTTCTCTTCCGTTTTCCCTCCAGTGCCATTCTAGACCTCGGGACGAGATCCTCTCGTAGTGGTGGAGTGTTGTAACGCCCCGAGACCGATGTGCCAGGTGTCCTTCTCTTATTCGCTGTTGTTGCCTTGTCATTGCTTGCGTGTCATGCATTGCATCTCATGTCATCATGTGCATTTCATTTGCATACATGTTCGTCTCACGCATCCGAGCATTTTCCCCGTTGTCCGTTTAGCATTCCGGCGCTCCGTTCTCCTCCGGTGGTCATTTCTACCTTTCTTTCGTGTGTGGGGGTTAAACATTTCCGGATTGGACCGAGACTTGTCAAGCGGCCTTGGTTTACTACCGGTATACCGCCTGTCAAGTTTCGTACCATTTGGACTTTGTTTGATGCTCCAATGGTTAACCGAGGGACCGAAAAGGCCTCGTGTGTGTTGCAGCCCAACACCCCTCCATTTTGGCCCAAAACCCACCAAAACCCTCTCCATCATCTCGGTCTTTCGATCACGATCGCGTGGCCAAAAACCGCACCTCATTTGGACTCTCCTAGCTCCCTCTACCTATAAATAAGTGATCCCCTCCGAAATTTGCGGTCTAACCCTAGCCTTCCCCTACCTCGCGTCACCGAACAAAAATCCCCGCCGCCGGACATGTCCGCCCTCCACCTCGCTCCGGCCAGTGGCGTCATGCCACGTCACCCCGCCGCCGCCGCCAACCAACCGGACACCGCCACCTCACCTCCTGCCGCCCTCTCTCTCTCCTCTCGCGCGGCCGGGCCCGCGGAGCTCGCGGCCGGCCCGCCCGAGCCGCCCCGGGCCAGATCCGTTCGCCGCCCGCGCCTGGGAGTCCCGCCGCCCGGCTCCTCGCCCGCGGCCGCCACCTTCGTCGGACCTCGTCGCCGGCCATCGCCGGACCTCCGCGCTGCCGTATGCCGCCCCGGCCTACGACCCTTCTCCGGCCTTCCAGCTCTGGCCGGGAGCTCCCTCGCCGCCGCCTCCATGGCGCCTCACGCCACCCGCAGCCTGCGGCCATGCCGGAGTCGACCTCCAGCCATCGCTGGAGACGCCACCCCGCCATTCCAGCGCGCCTTCTCGTCGCCCGTCGTCGGATCCGGCCGGTTGGATGAGATCCACCGGTCCGGTGAACCAAACACGCCCCCGCGATCTGGATCCATGCCGTCCCGCTTCTCTCCGTCCCGCGTTGACTTTTCACGGAGGTATAAATCCCACCAAGTCCCCGAAATTCCCAGATTCATATGGCCATGTTCATCGTGCCGTAACTTTGCATCGGTAGCTCCGACTCATGCGTGTAGCATATCAAAATGTTCGCCTCAGAGAGCACATCATTTCATCACATTGCATCATTTTCATTTGAGCTCATCTTGATGCCCGGAATGCTGTTGGAAGAGTGCTATTTGAGATAATTGTCAGATTTGCTGCTCCATTTAGATATTTTTCATTTTTGCCATGATTATTGTGTGCATGATATGCCCCTGAGCTCTACATGAGTTTTGTTATATGCTTTGTCATCTTTCAGAGGTGCCATCCATGTATTTTTGTGATGTGTGTGGTGACTAGCACAATCTTGCAAAGTGGTGCATTCGTTAATGCTGATTTCAGGGACTTAGCATTTCCACTAAGTCCTTGATCTGTTTATTTCAATATGCCATATGTTCATGTTGTTTTCTAGTGATCCGTGCCTCTTTTGAGGATGATCAGTAAGGATGTTTTGTTAATCTTGTAGTGCTCTATCCATCCGTGTCTTTGTTTGCAATTATGGAGCACCCTAGCTTGAGTCAATCGAGCTCTACTTTTGCTATTTCGTGAATCTGGGCAGATTGTCTACTTGTTAGCGATTTTGCCGAGGATGTTGTAGTTGATCCGTGCATGCTATGTTATTGTTATTGCCATGTCAAGCTTGTATAATGTGTATTCTTGATGGGTGTATGCTTAGATTGTCATGACTTGCTCTGTAGTGAGTGCATCGAGCTCGTAAACATGTCTACTTGATATCTGATTTGCATGCTCCAGTTTTTCACCAAGTCTGTGATCTGATTATGTTTTTGCCATGTTCACATGCTTGCAAATATATTTTCTGATCCCTTTTGGCTCAAGGTCACTAAGGGACTTTTGTTAAGCTCTTTGGGTAGATCCATGCCATGTTTTACTTTTCCATGTTCAGGACCTGTAGCATATAGTTTTCATGCTCCAAAGTGTGCTACCTGATCTGAAATTCCAGGCTTTTGTTAATTTCACTAAGTCTGAAATCTGTTTACCAATTGCATTTTTGCCATGCTTATTTGAACCTGTTAATGGATGAATTGGCCGTAGCTCAGTGTTCATCTTTTATTAAGCATCATGAATGGATCCATGTCATGTATTTTGTTGCCATGTTTGAGTGCTGTAGCATGTTTGTCTTGTTGCATTTAGATGGTAACTTGCTGTTTATCGCAGACCGTTGCCATATTTGCTTTGCTTACCATTTCCAAACCGTGCATCCGATTCCGGCGTACTTTATATCGATTTCAACCGAAATCACCTCACCTTTCCAGTGGCACACTTGGATTTCAAAGTTGAGGCCAGGTTCATTCATTCCCTTGCAAATCATGCATATGCATCGCATACCGCATTCCACATATCATACCATGTTCATGTGTTGGTTGTTTACTATGTTGTGTGCTTCTTTCCGGTGTTGCTTCTTCGGGTTGGTTCCGGTAACGTCGTGTTGTGAGGATTCGTTCGTCTATGCCCATTTGTCTTCTTCATGGACTCGTTCTTCTTCCTTGCGGGATCTCAGGCAAGATGACCATACCCTCGAAATCACTTCTATCTTTGCTTGCTAGTTGCTCGCTCTTTTGCTATGCCTATGCTACGATACCTACCACTTGGTTATCATGCCTCCTATATTGTTGAACCAAGCCTCTAACCCACCTTGTCCTAGCAAACCGTTGTTCGGCTATGTTACCGCTTTGCTCAGCCCCTCTTATAGCGTTGTTAGTTGCAGGTGAAGATTGGAGCTTGTTCCATGTTTGGAACATGGATATGTTGTTGGGATATCACACTATCTCTTATTTAATTAATGCATCTATATACTTGGTAAAGGGTGGAAGGCTCGGCCTTATGCCTGGTGTTTTGTTCCACTCTTGCCGTCCTAGTTTCCGTCATATCGGTGTTATGTTCCCGGATTTTGCGTTCCTTACGCGGTTGGGTTATAATGGGAACCCCTTGACAGTTCGCTTTGAATAAAACTCCTCCAGCAAGGCCCAACATTGGTTTTACCATTTGCCACCTAGCCTTTTTTTCCCTTGGGTTAGGCCAGCCCAAGGGTCATCTTTATTAAACCCCCGGGCCAGTGCTCCTCTGAGTGTTGGTCCAAACTGAGCGATGTCCGGAGCTACTAGGGGCAACTCTAGGCTGGCCCACCCGACGTCTGGCTCATCTGGTGTGCCCTGAGAACGAGATATGTGCAGCTCCTATCAGGATTTGTCGGCACATCTGGGTAGCTTTGCTGGTCTTGTTTTACCATTGCCGAAATGTCTTATAACCGGGATTCTGAGTCTGATCGGGTCTTCCCGCTAGAAGGAATATCCTTCGTTGACCGTGAGAGCTTGTGATGGGCTAAGTTGGGACACCCTTGCAGGGATTTGAACTTTCAAAAGCCGTGCCCGCGGTTATGGGCAGATGGGAATTTGTTAACGTCCGGTTGTAGAAAACCTGAAGTTAACCTTAGTTTAAATACATCCACCGCGTGTGTTACCGTGATGGTCTCTTTCCGGCGGAGTCCGGGAAGTGAACACGGTGTTGGAGTTATGCTTGACGTAGGTTGTTTTAGGATCACTTCTTGATCATACTTTTATCGACTGTGCTTTGCTTTCTCTTCTCGCCCTCATTTCCGTATGTTAGCCACCATATATGCTACTCGCTTGCTGCAGCTCCACCTCTTACCTTTACCTTACCCATAAGCTTAAATAATCTTGATCGCGAGGGTGCGGGATTGCTGAGTCCCCGTGACTCACAGATACTTCCAAAACTAGCTTGCAGGTGCTGAGATTACCGTGCGGATGACGCAACCAAGCTCAGGAGGAGCTCGATGAAGATCTTGTCCATTGTGTTGTTTCATTCTAGTTGATCAGTAGTGGAGCCCAGTTGGGGTCGATCGGGGACCGTGTCGCATTTGGGGTTCTTCTTTTATTTTGGTTCTGTAGTCGGACCGTGATTGTATTTGTATGTTGTAATGCTTTATTCATGTATTTGTGTGAAGTGGCGATTGTAAGCCAACTATGTATCTCTTTCCCTTATGTATTACATGGGTTGTGTGAAGATTACCTCACTTGCGACATTGCTTTCAATGCGGTTATGTCTCTAAGTCATGCTTCAACACGTGGGAGATATAGCCGCATCGAGGGCGTTACAGCTGGCTCCTAGCAGGTGGCCCCTCATGCACTCAAAGTTTGCACCACACTAAGGCGATGAGACGGGTGTGGCTACAGTGCCATCAGCCACCCCTGAATCCAAGGTGGGGCATTGTGACGCCCCCGATTCAATCGTACACTAATCATGCACGCAATGGTGTACGATCAAGATCAGGGACTCACGGGAAGATATCACAACACAACTCTAAAAATAAAATAAGTCATACAAGCATCATAATACAAGCCAGGGGCCTCGAGGGCTCGAATACAAGTGCTCGATCATAGACGAGTCAGCGGAAGCAACAATATCTGAGTACAGACATAAGTTAAACAAGTTTGCCTTAAGAAGGCTAGCACAAACTGGGATACAGATCGAAAGAGGCGCAGGCCTCCTGCCTGGGATCCTCCTAACTACTCCAGGTCGTCGTCAGCGGGCAGCACGTAGTAGTAGGCACCTCCGGTGTAGTAGGGGTCGTCGTCGACGGTGGCGTCTGGCTCCTGGGCTCCAGCATCTGGTTGCGACAACCAGAAAGAAGGAAAGGGGGAAAAGGGGGGAGAAAGCAACCGTGAGTACTCATCCAAAGTACTCGCAAGCAAGGAACTACACTACATATGCATGGGTATATGTGTAAGGAGGCCATATCAGTGGACTGAACTGCAGAATGCCAGAATAAGAGGGGGATAGCTAGTCCTGTCGAAGACTACGCTTCTGGTCACCTTCGTCTTGCATCAAGTATAAGAGAGTAGATTGAAGTCCTCCAAGTAGCATCTCCCAATAACATCTCATAGCATAATCCTACCCGGCGATCCCCTCCTCATATCCCTGAGGTAGAGCGACCACCGGTTGTATCTGGCACTTGGAAGGGTGTGTTTTATTAAGTGTCCGGTTCTAGTTGTCATAAGGTCAAGGTACAACTCCAAGTCGTCCTGTTACCGAAGATCACGGCTATTCGAATAGATTAAACTTCCCTGCAGGGGTGCACCACATAGCCCAACACGCTCGATCCCATTTGGCCGGACACACTTTCCTGGGTCATGCCCGGCCTCGGAAGATCAACACGTCGCAGCCCCACCTAGGCCAAACAGAGAGGCCAGCACGCCGGTCTAAACCTAAGCGCGCAGGGGTCTGGGCCCATCGCCCTGAGCACACCTGCACGTTGCGTACGGCGGCCGAAAGCAGACCTAGCCCCTAAGTGGCGTTCCAGTCCAATTCGGCGCGCGCCGCTCCGTCGCTGACGTCTGAAGTGCTTCGGCTGATACCACGACGTCGGGATACCCATAACTACTCCCACGTAGATGGTTAGTGCGTATAGGCTCGTAGCCAGACTCAGATCAAATACCAAGATCTCGTTAAGCGTGTTAAGTGTCCGCGAACGCCGAACAGGGCCAGGCCCACCTCTCTCCTAGGCGGTCTCAACCTGCCCTGTCGCTCCGCCACAAAAGATCCACACAGAGGGCCGTCGGGACAAAGGTCCTTTCAGCCCCCAATCCGTGAATCACTCGCGGGTACTCTTCGAGCTGACCCGACTTTAGTCACCATCTGTATAGTATGTATGTATGTATAGTATATACCCGTGATCACCTCCCAGGTGATCACGGCCCGATAGTATAGCAAGGCAGACTGACAAGAATGTAGGGCCAATGATGATAAACTAGCATCCTATACTAAGCATTTAGGATTGCAGGTAAGGTATCAACAGGTGTAGCAACAATGTCAGGCTATGCATCAGAATAGGATCAACGGAAAGCAGTAACATGCTACACTACTCTAATGCAAGCAGTATAGAGAAGAATAGGCGATATCTGGTGATCAAGGGGGGGGCTTGCCTGGTTGCTCTGGCAAGAGAGAGGGGTCGTCAACTCCGTAGTCGAACTGGGCAGCAGCAGCGTCGGTCTCGTAGTCTACCGGAGAGAAGAGGGGGAAGAAACAATGAATACCAAGTAAACAGATGCATATCGATGCATGACATGTCAAGAAGCGATGCTAGGCGTGCCCTAACGTGGTATAAGGTGGTACTGGTCAAGGGGGAATCATCCGGGAAAGTATTCCCGGTGTTTCGTGTTTTCGGGCAGAGGAGCCGGAGGGGGAAAGTTGCGGGTTCGATAGGTTAGGGGTGTGTGGTGGACGAACGGACTGCGTATCCGGAATCGTCTCGTCGTTCTGAGCAACTTTCATGTTGAAAATATTTTAATCCGAGTTACGGATTAAAAGATATGATTTTTAAAAGATTTAAACAATTTTGGAATTTAATTATTTATTTAATTAATTCGAAAAAATGTATTTATGACGTCAGCATGATGTCATGCTGATGTCAGCAGTCAACAGGGGTTGACTGAGTCAACCCTGACATGTGGGTCCAGTGGGACCCACCTGTCATTCTCTATTTAAATTAATTAGGGTTTAGGTTAATCTAATTACAGTTTAATTAAACTTAACTAGTTAATTAATTTAATTAAACCGGATTAATTAACTTAATTAACTTATTTAATTAATTAATAATTTTATTAAATCATTTTAATTTTATTAATTATATTTATTGCTTTTTTATTTATTTTTTTATTCATTATTTATTTTTTTTATTTTTATTATTATTATTTATTTATTTTTCTTTATCCCCTTTCTTTTTTTTAACGTTCTGGGGCGGGGCCCCCTAGTCAGTGGCCCGGGGGCCTTAGCGGATCGGGTGCGCCCGAGGGTTTAGGGTTTAGGGTTTGGGGCCGGCCAGCTTCGGCGAGCGGCGGGAACGGCCAACAGGGGGCTCGGCGGCAGCGGACGGCGCCGGCGTGGGCGCACGGGGCGCAGGGGGGCGCGGCCATGGACGGGGCGAGACCAGCGGGCGGGGGGGGGGGGACGACGGGCACGGCCCGGTCGGTGTAGCGCGTGGCCAAGGCGCGGCCGGCTGCGGTGAGCGCGTGGCCGGAGCGCACGGGGCGCGGCGACGGTCGCGGGGGGAGAGGGAGTGCGAGGAGAGGGGGCGGGAAGGCCCGGCGCGGCAGGGGGGGGGAAGAGGCCCCGGCCGAACGGAGGAGGCGCGAGGGGAGGGGGCACGCGGGCGCGGCCGTGCGGGACGAGGCCGGCACGGGCACGGCCGCCCGGGGAGGGACCGGCGACGACTAGCGCGAGCGCGCGAGGGAGAGAGAGGGAGCGAGGTGGGGCGATGCTCACGGTGGGGGGGAGGCGCGTAGGGTCTAGGCAACGTGCTCGGGGGCGGCCGGGGACGACCGGCGAGGAGGAGGGCGGGGGAAGCGTTCGGCGGCGACGGGGCGGTCCGGCGGGTGGCGGCGATCTCCTCCCGATCCAGATCGGGGGGGGAGGGAGGATATTTCGGGGGAGTGGGGGAGGCTGTCGGTGGGGAGTGGGGAGGGGAGTGGATAAGGGAGAGTAGTGGGGGGGGGGGCGACCTGGGCCGGCCTGGTTGGCCCGATGGCCAGCTGGGCCGCGGTCCAGCAGGGGGGGGGGGGGTTTGCCTCCTTTTTTTTCTGTTTGGTTTTCTGTTTTTCTTTCCTTTTGTATTTTCTTTTATTATTTCTTTTCTGTTTAAATCATTTAATCCATTTAGCCATTTTATAAGAATATGCCTGTTGCACTATAATTACCCTTGTAATATTCGTCAACCACCAAACAATTTTATTTTAAATTTTGAAATTTTTTATTGTTTTCATCAATTTGAATTTGAATTTGAATGGTTTCGAATTATTGCGAGGATAGCAACAGTAATCGGGATGACGTGCCATGATTAGCGTGGGATTACTATAGCAAGATTATCCGGGCGTTACAAATCTCCTCCACTACAAGAAATCTCGTCCCGAGATTTTAGGAGGTAGAAGGAAACAGTGCGGGGTATTCATCACGCAGGCGATCCTCGCGTTCCCAGGTGGCTTCGTCTTCAGAGTGATTCGACCACTGGACCTTGAGGAACTTGATCGCCTTCTGGCGTGTGCGGCGTTCAGCTTGGTCGAGAATGCGGACCGGATGCTCTTTATAGGAGAGGTCCTGTTGCAATTCGAGCACTTCATGATCCACAGCTCGGATTGGGTCCTTGAAGCAACGTCGAAGTTGTGACACATGGAACACATCGTGAACCTGAGAAAGGTTCGACGGAAGCTCCAGTTGATATGCCACTTTTCCACGCCTTTCCAGAATAGTGAATGGGCCAATATAGCGAGGAGCTAGCTTGCCCTTGATCCCGAAGCGGTGAGCACCCTTCATTGGTGTAACGCGAAGATAGGCCTTTTCGCCAGGTTGATAGACCATGTCTTTATGATGACGGTCATACTGACTCTTCTGACGTGACTGAGCAGTCTTGAGATTCTCGCGAATAATGCGGACTTGTTCTTCGGCATGTTGGATAATATCCGGACCGAAGAGTGGACGTTCCCCAGTTTCTGACCAGTTCAGAGGGGTTCGGCACTTTCGTCCATATAACACTTCGAAGGGGGCCATCTTCAGACTAGCTTGGTAGCTATTATTATAAGAGAACTCAGCATACGGAAGAGATTCCTCCCATTTCTTGCCGAAGGAAATAACACAAGCTCGAAGCATGTCTTCGAGAACTTGGTTGACACGTTCAACTTGCCCTTGTGACTGAGGATGAAAAGCAGTGCTGAAAGACAGATGAGTGCCCATAGCTTCTTGGAAACTTGCCCAGAATCTTGAAGTGAATAAACTGCCACGGTCTGAACTGATAACCAGTGGAATACCGTGAAGCGAAACAATTCTGGTCATGTAGAGAGTTGCAAGCTGACTAGCAGTGATCGTTTCTTTGACCGCCAGAAAATGTGCAACCTTAGAAAGTCGGTCAATGACGACAAGAATAGCATCATTGCCTTTCTGCGATTTGGGGAATCCAGTGACGAAGTCCATTTCAACATGGTCCCATTTCCATTCAGGAATAGATATAGGTTGTAGAGTTCCAGCAGGCCTTTGATGTTCTGCTTTGATACGACGGCAAACGTCACATTCAGCAACATAACGAGCAATGTCTTGCTTCATATTAGACCACCAGAATCTCTGGCGGATGTCTTGGTACATCTTTGTACTACCAGGATGAATACATAGAGGCGTATCATGAGCTTCTTTCATAACCTCCTGGGTCATATTCAGGTTTTCCTCCTTACACGGCACCACTAGGCGGCCTTTGAAGTACAAGGCGCCATCATCAGCAATAGTGAAGGATGAGGGACTTCCTTCTTTGAGGTCTTGCTTAATCTTGTAGACTTCAGAGTCAAATCCCTGCATTGTCTTTATGGTGCCCACGAGATCGGGTTCAACAGCCAGGGTATAGAGGGAACCCTGGGAAACAACACGGAGATTCATCTTGCGGAACTCCGGGGGAGGGGGAGCGAGTGCACCCGGAGGAACAATATGGAGGTTTAGCTTTCTGAATTCTTCAACAAGTGAGGCTGAACTTTGTGAACCTGGAGGTGGTTGCAGTAAGACTTGCGGCTCAAGGCATCAGCCATTACATTAGCCTTGCCTGGGGTATAGGAAATACCCAAATCAAAGTCTGCAACAGTCTCCATCCATCTCTGCTGACGGAGGTTCAGGTCTGGCTGAGTAAATAGATACTTCAGACTTTGGTGGTCAGTGAAGATCTCGCAGCGATTACCGAGCAGGTAATGTCGCCACTGTTTTAGTGCATGAATGACAGCAGCAAGTTCGAGGTCGTGAACTGGGTAGTTCTCCTCGTGAGGGCGCAATTGCCGAGAGGCATAAGCAACCACTTTGCGCTCTTGCATTAGGACACAGCCTAGTCCTTGACGGGAAGCGTCGCAGTAAATGACGAAGTCCTTCTTAGTATCAGGAGGAGCTAGTACTGGGGCAGAAGTCAACTTGTCCTTGAGTGCCTGGAAGCTTTCCTGACATCTATCTGTCCATTGGAACTTGACGCCCTTATGCAATAGGTTAGTCAGAGGCCTGGCAATCTTGGAGAAGTTCTCGACGAATCGACGGCAGTAGCTGGCGAGACCGAGAAAACTTCTGACTTGCTTAACGTTCTTCGGAGGAGTCCAATCGAGAATAGCCTGAACTCGTTCAGGGTTGACGGCAATACCATCCTTAGAGATGACATGCCCAAGATAGGTTACTTCGGGAAGCCAGAATTCACATTTGGAGAACTTGGCATAAAGCTGATGCTCTCGTAGCTTTTCCAGCACGAGGCGAAGATGTTCAGCATGCTCCTCTTCGTTCTTGGAAAATACCAGAATATCATCCAGATAAACCACGACGAACTTGTCGAGGTAATCCATGAATATATAGTTCATCAGGCGAGAGAAGGTGGCTGGAGCATTGGTTAAGCCGAAAGACATGACGGTGTACTCGTAAGATCCGTATCGAGTCACGAATGCGGTCTTGGGGATATCTTCCTCACGAACACGGATCTGGTGGTAACCCAACCTCAAGTCGAGTTTAGAGAACACTGATGATCCAGCCAATTGATCATACAGATCATTGATCCGAGGAAGAGGATACTTATTCTGAATGGTAGCTTGATTTATAGGACGGTAGTCTTGGACCAATCGGTTTGTCCCATCTTTCTTCTTGACAAAGAGAGAAGGTGCTCCCCAAGGAGAGCAACTTGGGCGAATGAAACCACTTTGAAGAGATTTATCGATTTCCTCCTTAAGCTCAAGGAGTTCATGCGGCGGCATCTTGTAGGGTCTCTTGGCTATAGGAGTGGTGCCTGGTTTCAAGTCGATGACGAATTCGACAGCTCTAGCAGGGGGAATCCCTGGGAGTTCTTCAGGAAAGACGTCTAGGAATTCACACACGACGGGAATGTTTTCAATGCCCTCAAGTGGTGCAGCGTTCAATGCGTTTAAGGCATAAAGTCTGGCCTCGGCATTACGAACCAGATGAGCATCGTAGCTAATTATTTCATCAGAAGGGTGTAGCAGATGGACGGTCTTGGTGGCGCAAACGATAGAAGCAGTATGCGCCTTTAACCAATCCATTCCCAGAATGAGATCAATGCTACAGGACTTCAGTACGATGGGAGAGACAAGGAATTCCAGTCCTTCAATTTCTACAGGGACGTCGTTGCAAATCATGGAGGTTCGACATTGGCCCGCAGGGGTGTGCACTAATAGAGAAGCGTTCATGTCTTCACTTTTAATGCCATGCATGAATGCAAAATCTTCTGACATGAATGAATGCGATGCTCCTGTATCAAATAAAACAGATGCTGGTACTGAATTTACGAGGAGTGTACCCATCACAGTAGCAGGCTGGTCTTGAGCTTCATTCAGATCAATGTGGTTGGCATGAATACGGCCATAAGACTTGGCATTGTTGTTGCGGGCCTGGTTGTTCCCACGGCCAGTTGCTGGAAGGGCCAGTTGATTCTGTCTCTGGTTGCATTCCTAGCACGGTGCCCTGGTTGTCCGCACCTGAAGCACAACCCATTCTCGGGGGTAGGAACAGGAGCTTGGGGTGGTGGAGCTGGAAGCCTCGGCTGCCTAGTTGGAGCAGCCGGCAGACGAGGTGCAGCATAAGACTGCCTTGGGGCAGGTGCAGTTGGACGGTACATGCTGTTCGGGATCCATATCTTACGCTTCTGCGAGGGCGGGCCCGAAGATGAGCCCGTGTCACGGTTGCGCCTTTGAGAGCTCTGGTGTTCTTGCAGACCAGTCTCGACATTGATGGCCTTGTTCACCAAGGTGGCGAAATCGGCAAAGTCATGCACTAGAAGTGTGAGCTTGATGTCAGCTTGAAGGCCTTCACGGAACTTCTCCTGTCTGCGAGCATCAGTTGCAATGTCTTCTTCAGCATAGCGGGATAAGTCCAGAAACTCCCGCTGATAAGCTTCAACAGTCTTGTTGCCTTGGGTGAGGTTGCGAAACTCACGCTTCTTCCTGTCCATGATTCCCTGAGGAATGAAGCGGGCACGGAAGGCAGCCTGAAAGTCTGGCCAGGAGATGATTGTCCCAACTGGCAGAGTACGCCTATGGCTGTCCCACCATTGAGCTGCGGGTCCCTTCAGGAAGAAGGAAGCAAAAGTGACATAGCTGGCAGGGGCTACATCAGCAGACTCCATCTCATAGGTGATGTCACGGAGCCAGTCATCAGCATCCAGCGGCTGGGTTGAGCTGCGGTACACACTTGGGTTGAGGCGTATGAAATCCTGCAGAGTTGTTGTGTTTGGATGCTGGTTCATATTGGGGCGAGGAAACTGAGCCATCATGTTTTCCATGAACTGGCGATTCATCTCAAGCTGTTGGATCATACCAGCCATGTACTCAGGCGGTGGTGGGAAGTTGCCACCACGACCACGACCAGCTGGTCTAACCATCCTGCTAATATATAACAGGGGTAGTTCAGTATTGAGAATTTGCATAGACAAGAGTCATTCATGATGAAACATGCATAATGAAAGGAGCACGACAGATACCACATAGATAGTCGGCATAACTTACAAAAGGGGTCGGACATAGAGTTCAGTACACAGAGTTCCGTACATAGACTAAGTCATCATAGGCGGCACGCAGGCTCGCGAGTGCATCTAAGACTAATGAACAAGACTACATCAGTCCCAGGAGGTACTGTGAAGGTAGCTGTAACCTGACAGCTGGTAGTGAGGCAACGGATAGTCCTCCACGTCAGTGGCCTGGGGGCCGCGGATACTCTGGTGTAGAACCCGACGCTCAGGTGGCAGAAGAGGACCAAGTGCGGGAGAGTAGCCTCCCACCTCTGGCCATCCGACACCGTGGGGCATCACGGTCCTGGCTGGGTAGATCGCAGAACGCGGCAGCTGTCCAGACCGGACAAAGGGGTGCAACCGCGTCAGAGCCCTGTAAAGGTGCTGACGAGTGGTGTACAACTCGTGGCGAAGAGCTCTGTTAGCTCGGTCCAGCCCATCAGCATGCAGAACCAGGCGCTGATGGTGGAACGGCTCTCGGGTGACGGTGGAGTAGGCGGCAGTGTAGTATCCCTCCGCACCAACGTCAGATGCGATAGGAATGTGCCTGAAAGGGGAAGTGTCCAATGCCTGATACTCTCCACGAAGACGTGTCAGAGCAGCATGAGCCGCATCGTGGACTGCCATCTCGATGGTCACTCCAACACCATGAGCGGTGTGCAGCACGGTAGTGGACTCATACTCCCGAGAGTAGAGGTGGACGATGGCACGGTACTGCTCCTGGTTAAAGTCCTGGTACTCCTCGTAGACGGTGTACTCAGGGTGCCAGCGATAACCCAGATAGGTCATCATATCAGCTAGCACAGCAGGTGATCCTGAGGCACCAATGGCCGCAGTGTGGCGCACGACCTGCCTCGCGGGTTCCATCTGAAAACAAAGATGTTTCAATGGAGTCAAATGACAACACGGGCACTATTCAAAATGCTATCCTACAGAATAACTATGTCTTATCCAACTTCGGGGTGAACGTGGTAACGGGATCCTAATGTTAGAGTTAGTAAATTCGTTTAACCCGAGTAGAAAAGAGTTCAGAGTCCCAGAGTAAAGGTCGAGGAGTAAAAGATCCTAGTACCACCCGATGGCGACGTGGGCCCGTAAGGCACACAGCCAAGTTAGTAAAAGTTTTTGTAATGTCTAGACTCGACTTCGGCCAAGGAGTGTGGAAGGGGGATTCCTACAGGCAGTCGGCTCTGATACCAACTTGTGACGCCCCCGATTCAATCGTACACTAATCATGCACGCAAATGTGTACGATCAAGATCAGGGACTCACGGGAAGATATCACAACACAACTCTACAAATAAAATAAGTCATACAAGCATCATAATACAAGCCAGGGGCCTCGAGGGCTCGAATACAAGTGCTCGATCATAGACGAGTCAGCGGAAGCAACAATATCTGAGTACAGACATAAGTTAAACAAGTTTGCCTTAAGAAGGCTAGCACAAACTGGGATACAGATCGAAAGAGGCGCAGGCCTCCTGCCTGGGATCCTCCTAACTACTCCAGGTCGTCGTCAGCGGGCAGCACGTAGTAGTAGGCACCTCCGGTGTAGTAGGGGTCGTCGTCGACGGTGGCGTCTGGCTCCTGGACTCCAGCATCTGGTTGCGACAACCAGAAAGAAGGAAAGGGGAAAAGGGGGGAGAAAGCAACCGTGAGTACTCATCCAAAGTACTCGCAAGCAAGGAACTACACTACATATGCATGGGTATATGTGTAAGGAGGCCATATCAGTGGACTGAACTGCAGAATGCCAGAATAAGAGGGGGATAGCTAGTCCTGTCGAAGACTACGCTTCTGGTCACCTTCGTCTTGCATCAAGTATAAGAGAGTAGATTGAAGTCCTCCAAGTAGCATCTCCCAATAACATCTCATAGCATAATCCTACCCGGCGATCCCCTCCTCATATCCCTGAGGTAGAGCGACCACCGGTTGTATCTGGCACTTGGAAGGGTGTGTTTTATTAAGTATCCGGTTCTAGTTGTCATAAGGTCAAGGTACAACTCCAAGTCGTCCTGTTACCGAAGATCACGGCTATTCGAATAGATTAAACTTCCCTGCAGGGGTGCACCACATAGCCCAACACGCTCGATCCCATTTGGCCGGACACACTTTCCTGGGTCATGCCCGGCCTCGGAAGATCAACACGTCGCAGCCCCACCTAGGCAAAACAGAGAGGCCAGCACGCCGGTCTAAACCTAAGCGCGCAGGGGTCTGGGCCCATCGCCCTGAGCACACCTGCACGTTGCGAGGGCGGCCGAAAGCAGACCTAGCCCTAAGTGGCGTTCCAGTCCAATCCGGCGCGCGCCGCTCCGTCGCTGACGTCTGAAGTGCTTCGGCTGATACCACGACGTCGGGATACCCATAACTACTCCCACGTAGATGGTTAGTGCGTATAGGCTCGTAGCCAGACTCAGATCAAATACCAAGATCTCGTTAAGCGTGTTAAGTGTCCGCGAACGCCGAACAGGGCCAGGCCCACCTCTCTCCTAGGCGGTCTCAACCTGCCCTGTCGCTCCGCCACAAAAGATCCACACAGAGGGCCGTCGGGACAAAGGTCCTTTCAGCCCCCAATCCGTGAATCACTCGCGGGTACTCTTCGAGCTGACCCGACTTTAGTCACCATCTGTATAGTATGTATGTATGTATAGTATATACCCGTGATCACCTCCCAGGTGATCACGGCCCGATAGTATAGCAAGGCAGACTGACAAGAATGTAGGGCCAATGATGATAAACTAGCATCCTATACTAAGCATTTAGGATTGCAGGTAAGGTATCAACAGGTGTAGCAACAATGTCAGGCTATGCATCAGAATAGGATCAACAGAAAGCAGTAACATGCTACACTACTCTAATGCAAGCAGTATAGAGAAGAATAGGCGATATCTGGTGATCAAGGGGGGGGCTTGCCTGGTTGCTCTGGCAAGAGAGAGGGGTCGTCAACTCCGTAGTCGAACTGGGCAGCAGCAGCGTCGGTCTCGTAGTCTACCGGAGAGAAGAGGGGGAAGAAACAATGAATACCAAGTAAACAGATGCATATCGATGCATGACATGTCAAGAAGCGATGCTAGGCGTGCCCTAACGTGGTATAAGGTGGTACTGGTCAAGGGGGGAATCATCCGGGAAAGTATTCCCGGTGTTTCGTGTTTTCGGGCAGAGGAGCCGGAGGGGGAAAGTTGCGGGTTCGATAGGTTAGGGGGTGTGGTGGACGAACGGACTGCGTATCCGGAATCGTCTCGTCGTTCTGAGCAACTTTCATGTTGAAAATATTTTAATCCGAGTTACGGATTAAAAGATATGATTTTTAAAAGATTTAACAATTTTGGAATTTAATTATTTATTTAATTAATTCGAAAAAATGTATTTATGACGTCAGCATGATGTCATGCTGACGTCAGCAGTCAACAGGGGTTGACTGAGTCAACCCTGACATGTGGGTCCAGTGGGACCCACCTGTCATTCTCTATTTAAATTAATTAGGGTTTAGGTTAATCTAATTACAGTTTAATTAAACTTAACTAGTTAATTAATTTAATTAAACCGGATTAATTAACTTAATTAATTAATTAATTAATAATTTTATTAAATCATTTTAATTTTATTAATTATATTTATTGCTTTTTTATTTTTTTATTATTCATTATTTTATTATTATTTTTTTATTTTTATTATTATTATTTATTTATTTTTCTTTATCCCCTTTCTTTTTTTTTAACGTTCTGGGGCGGGGCCCCCTAGTCAGTGGCCCGGGGGCCTTAGCGGATCGGGTGCGCCCGATCGGGAGGTGCGGGCGAAGGGGCACCTGCACGCGAGGCCACCAGGGGCGAGGCGGGGCGCCAGAATCCGGCGGGGTAGGGGGAGGGGGGCCGGCCAGCTCCGGCGAGCGGCGGGAACGGCCAACAGGGGGCTCGGCGGCAGCGGACGGCGCCGGCGTGGGCGCACGGGGCGCAGGGGGGCGCGGCCATGGACGGGGCGAGACCAGCGGGCGGGG
Source organism: Triticum aestivum (assembly GCF_018294505.1). Lineage (NCBI taxonomy): Eukaryota > Viridiplantae > Streptophyta > Magnoliopsida > Poales > Poaceae > Triticum > Triticum aestivum. Next base: position 240,730,895 of record NC_057806.1, read on the forward strand.
GGGGGGGGGGGGACGACGGGCACGGCCCGGTCGGTGTAGCGCGTGGCCAGGGCGCGGCCGGCCGCGGTGAGCGCGTGGCCGGAGCGCACGGGGCGCGGCGACGGTCGCGGGGGAAGAGGGAGTGCGAGGAGAGGGGGCGGGAAGGCCCGGCGCGGCAGGGGGGGGGGAAGAGGCCCCGGCCGAACGGAGGAGGCGCGAGGGGAGGGGGCACGCGGGCGCGGCCGTGCGGGACGAGGCCAGCACGGGCACGGCCGCCCGGGGAGGGACCGGCGACGACTAGCGCGAGCGCGCGAGGGAGAGAGAGGGAGCGAGGCGGGGCGATGCTCACGGTGGGGGGGAGGCGCGTAGGGTCTAGGCAACGTGCTCGGGGGCGGCCGGGGACGACCGGCGAGGAGGAGGGCGGGGGAAGCGTTCGGCGGCGACGGGGCGGTCCGGCGGGTGGCGGCGATCTCCTCCCGATCCAGATCGGGGGGGGGGGGGAGGGAGGATATTTCGGGGGAGTGGGGGAGGCTGTCGGTGGGGAGTGGGGAGGGGAGTGGATAAGGGAGAGTAGTGGGGGGGGGCGACCTGGGCCGACCTGGTTGGCCCGATGGCCAGCTGGGCCGCGGTCCAGCAGGGGGGGGGGGGTTGCCTCCTTTTTTTTCTGTTTGGTTTTCTGTTTTTCTTTCCTTTTGCATTTTCTTTTATTATTTCTTTTCTGTTTAAATCATTTAATCCATTTAGCCATTTTATAAGAATATGCCTGTTGCACTATAATTACCCTTGTAATATTCGTCAACCACCGAACAATTTTATTTTAAATTTTGAAAATTTTTATTGTTTTCATCAATTTGAATTTGAATTTGAACGGTTTCGAATTATTGCGAGGATAGCAACAGTAATCGGGATGACGTGCCATGATTAGCGTGGGATTACTATAGCAAGATTATCCGGGCGTTACAGGCATGGCCATAGTGCACTGTACTGGACGGACACCCCCGTCCGGCGCGTCACTATTTCCATGCAGCCCGTGACATTACTCATGGCAGAGAAGGCCATGCCCCCACTATGGGTTGTCGGTACGGCCCGCTGGCGGTGGGCCCTAGCTGTCCGCGAGAAGCCGGAAGGCAGCGAGCATCGACCAGCCGGCGCAAGGGGAGGCCGACTCCCAGCAGGCGGCCTTCCCCTCCCTTAGAGTTTGTGCGCCATTAACCAGAAGAGATGAGGAATGGCTACAGTGAACGCCCGCCAGGCGGCAACACTGTAGCCATGCCTTCCCCGACAAAGCACACATCACCGGTAGCATCACCACAGTGTTAAGCTACCGGTAGGACCCGCAAATGGCGGGCGCAGCCTGTCGGCGAAGTACGAGACAGCCGGCTGGACCCACTAGGCAGCGGGCCCCAGCGGCCAGCGGAGAAGCCGGCGACCATAGACACTGACAACCTGGTCGTACACCCGACCAGATTACCATTGTACCCCTGGGGGTAGGCCTATATAAACCCCCCAGGGCACCCATGCAAAGGGTTCATACTTTAGTCATCCCACACACACACACATAGAGAGAGGAAGCTAGGGCTAGCCTTGTCCTTCTTCCCCCTCTGGAGAAACAGCTCAAGGAGCAAGCTTGTAGCTACCATTGTTTCTTGAGTGATCATGCGGAGACCCCGCAGAGAAGGACTAGGGGTGTTATCTCCTAGGAGAGCCCCGAACCTAGGTAAAGTTCGTCGGCGTACGTGTCTATGCCTCATCCCGTTTCCTGGCACCAGCGACGTCTTACTATCCCCCACCATGATAAGCCATCCTTTGGCATATGTCGCACGACACCCCCGACAGTCTGTGTAGTCTGAATCTGAATCTAAAACGTGAGAGACTTGGAGTCTATCTTCTCTTGGCCCAAAAGTGACGTGAAAGGACTTTTTGAATAGCACCTAAACTTCTCTTTTTCCCTTATCTTCATATGTGAATTGTACAAATGTCCCATACACCTGCAATTAGACATGGCGCAAAAGTTTGTGGAGTATTTTTGTCCTGGATGACACAAATAAATTATTGCATAGTTTGCATTAGAAATCACCTCACAAATATACATGTATGCAATATTTTTGGTTGTATCTAAGGTAGTCATGTCCTCATCATCCTCCCCTTCTTGAAAACAAAGCTGTCCTCGGTGTTGCATAATCTGAAATGTGGCTAACAAAAGAGTCAAGGTGTACATGTTGTATATGTATATGCCACCCATTTTTATTTCCTTTGGTTTTTGCACATATGACACATGTATACATGAGTAAATTTCATAGTTCATACCATATAAAGCCAAAATATTATCACAAGATGTAGAAGGCATGAAAATATTGCAACTCAGTTTGCATATATAAGTGAAGCTCTTATTCATATCAAAAGATTGACAATGTTCATCATTAAACCATCCCAACAATGGTGAATAAACCTTACTTGCATCAAATTTACATGCTAACACATACTTAAATAAGCAAACATGCAATAAGTCATTTGACACAGAATCATCACCAATACTAGAGGTCATATCGAAGTGATTAAACATTGGTTCTTTTGCATCAACAGTTAATTCAATGGGTGCACTCAAAATTGTTGGTATTTCAGTTGTTTGATCACCTCATGCATTCATGACAGTAACACGATTCTATAAAATAGGTGGTGTGTTCGAATCAATAGGTAACTCAACACATGATGTATTCAAGTTAACTAGGCATGCATCATTCTCGTGTGAAAGTGGAAAATTTGTACATTTTTCCTTACCTCTTATGATCAACTCAGATGATTAGGCACTCTCAGTGGTGACGTGTCACATGGTGGAGATGATGTAGTCCTCGCAACAATGGATGTGGTTGTCATAGTACGCCTAGTAACTCAGGAAACATATGTATCAACACTTGGAATGTGCACCTTGCGCTTGTTCTCCTCGTGGGCAACACGTCGTTTTATTTTCTTCTTAGTTTTGCAAGCAAGACTAAACAAATGGTTCATAGGATAACACTCTTCATGAATTAGTATCTCCTGAATATCACTGTTTAATCCTCCTCGAAATCTATCCATAAAATCTTCTTCACTTTCTTTAAAAATGAGTGCAACAAGGTAGTTTGTAAATCATCATAATATTTTGTTACGGTTGTCGGCGTTCTGGGAACGGGGGTCCCCAGACTTGCCTGCCTGAGGCCTGCGGCGTGGCTCAAAGGGGGGCCCAGCATGGCTCATCTTCATCAACACAGACCCAAGACCCTCGCGAGGGGCCAAGCCTCGCGGGGCGGATGACACGGAGCTTCCTCAGGCACGGCCTCGTCAGGCTGGCTCGCGAGGAGGCGGAGAGCTCAAGGTGGGGTACCTCACAAGGTGCCCATGACGCAAGCCATGACGACCAAGGGTGCCAGGCAGGTGCCAGCCCACGCAATGTCCTCCTTTCCTCTTTGGTGCAAAGGGAGCAAGCGCAGGCGAGAGCATCAAGCAAAGGCACCCGTTTCGGTGCAACGAGACCAAGACCAGTCCAACGGCAGGGAGGAAGTCATTGTGGAGCCCAAGCCAGCATCACCACCAGAGCCTTTGGCAGGCGAGGACCAACTTTAGTTAGGATAAGTGCACCAGATGTTCCCCTTCAGAATGGCCAATTGTTGGCGCCCTTCCCGCTCAATATTTGGGAAGAGGCCCAGGGCCTTTGCCTATAAATAGGACTAGCCACCCCCAGGGTAGAAAGATGGGAATCAAGAAGGGAGAATCTAGAAGCCAAGAGAGAAACTAGCTAGGATCAAAATCAGAGAGAGAATCGAGAAGAGAGAGAGAGAGAGAGAGAGAGAGAGAGAGAGAGAGAGAGAGAGAGAGAGAGAAGGGCGACTGAACTCCTCCTAGCAGTTCATCCCCCCAGCCAAGAACAGACCCTCGCGAGGCTGTTCTTCCTTGTATTGCTCATCATCATTAGCCCAAGAGGCAATTCACCACACCACACACTGGAGTAGGGTATTACACCACAACGGTGGCCCGAACCAGTATAAACCCTGTATCTCTTGTGCTGTTCTTTCCATAGCTTAGATCTTAGCGAGGCGGAGGGGTGCAGGTAGGTAGAAGGCGAAATCTCCGCGCGCACCCCAGTGTTCGAACCGCAAGGGTCTGCCGGAACCCGATATCCAACATTTGGCGCGCCAGGTAGGGGTGCGCCGGAATTCGTCTTCCACCACCCCGTTCTCCTCCGACCATCACGTCCATGTCTGACGCACGTCGGGCCCGCGCCGAGCGCCGGGCCGCTCTCGCTTCCCGCGTCGCCCAGACGGCTCCTGTCGGTGGGCGTCCTCACCATTCCCCGTCACCTGCCGTCAACGCCGCCACCGGCCCGGCGGGGGACGAGCAGCAAGCGTCGTCTCAGCATCCGTCCGTGCGGCAAGACGGCCGGACCGCTACTCCCTCGCTCACCCCAGCTGGTTCTTCGTCCCGCGCGCTCCGCGCACCCATGGAGGCTCGAGCTACGCTCATCGCGGCAAACGAGCTCCTGCGCTACCGTCCTGTCGATGACGTCTACGAAGAATGGCTCGACCACGTCGCCGAGCTCGTCCGCGCCGCAGGGGGCTCTCCTGCACCGTCCGTTCCGCTGCACCGCACCCCGCCCCGCGTGGGCGGCGAAGCTCCGGGGGCGCCCCAGCCACCTCCTCCTCAAGAAGGTGCCATGGCTCCAAGGCGCGTGGCCCCTGGGCGGAACCTGCTTCGTCAGGTGCCAGCGCGGCAAGAGCAGAGCTGCCAAGAAGTCCCTCGCCCGCAAGAAGCTGCCCGGGCGCTCCCTGCTCCAGCACGTCGCGACCATGCTCCTGCTCCCGCACGTCAAGACCCCGCGCGGCTCCCAGCTGCAGCGCGTGGGGACATGCAAGACCAAGCTCTCTGTCACCCAAGGCCTCCCGTGGCCACAGCAGGCTGCCGTGCCTTCACCACCGAGCTACGCAGTGTCGCGTGGCCCGGCAAGTTCAAGCCAGACCTGCCTCCTCGTTACGACGGCACGGCTGACCCTGCGGAGTTCCTCCAGCTCTATGAGCTGGGCATCGAAGCTTCCAACGGAGACGAGAAGGTCATGGCGAACTGGTTTTCCATGGCGCTCAAGGACGGGGCCCGCACCTGGCTCCTGAACCTGGCTCCAGGCACGATCTCCTCCTGGGACGAGATGCGCACCCGCTTCATCGCCAACTTCCAAGGTACTCGCGACCGGCCACCCGCCGTGAGAGACATGCGCCGCATCAAGCAACAACCCGCAGAGACCCTGCAGAAGTACATCTAGCACTTCAACAACGCACGCCTCAAGATTCCCAAGGTGACCAAGGAGGCCATCATCTCAGCCTTCTCCGACGGCGTGCGCGACGTCAAGATGAAGGAGGAGCTGGCGATGCATGAAGACCTGTGCACTTCCTTGGAGCTGTTCAACTTGGCAACCAAGTGCGCCAGGGCTGAGGAAGGGCGTCTCTCGCTCCTCGAGCTGCCTGCCGCAGACCCAGAAGAGAAGAAGCCCAAGGCCAAGGATGTGAAGTGCAAGGGGGCTGCCGTGCTCGTGGCAGAACCAGACACCAAGCGGGGCAGAGATCAGCCCGAATCTTCCAAGGGCAGTTGGTACTGTGTGTACCACGACCTCCACATACTTTGTTGGGGGCGCCCCACGGGCTGCATCATCCCCAAGTCGCTCGGGCCAGACCCAGCGGCATGTATCCCTTTTGCGTTTATTTCCGGCTATGCGTTCGACCCACCATGCTTGATTATTTGATGCCTGTCCACGGCACCTCTTCTTCTCCATGCCAACCACTTGCACGTTAAAGGGGGGAGTACCTGAGCATCGCGACTCAGGGCTCTTACTGGCTCTCCAACCCTCACCCTCTGGCCTTGACCACGGCATCGCGACCTGGCATACCGGCGACGGCTGAGACCAGCTCGAGGGCCGGGACCCGAGGACGTAGAGTGCCGGCATCTAACCAAATTTGCAGGGACACATCACAAGATAAGGCCTAGTGCCAGGCGCAACCCGCCTAGAGGTAGGGCCCCGTGAGTCCCGCGCTGGCTCATGGGTGCCCAGATACACCTCGCCAGGACCTACCGTGCCAGCCACGTGTCAGGGCGGGGCTGTACACGCCCCGGGGGCTCCTCCCGGAGGGGAGCCCCCTCCCACGTACCAATGGAAGCACCATGCTCCGCGCTGGCTAACGACACTGTCGAGGAGCGGCTATGCCCGTACACATACGGAAGCGCTATGCTCCGCGCTGGTGATAAACAACTGAGGGCGGCCCCCAGGCCGCATCAACCTTAGGGAGCCCAGAGCTCAGTGTCTAGCCTCATCGTAACGCCTCCCCTCGGGAGTGCCGCGCGAGGGGGCTGGGCACGGGGGCTGCGCCTGGGTCACGCCCAGACGCACGCCACCCAGCCAGGCCCCCCCGAGCCTGGTTCGTTGCACGTCTCTCCCCGAGCGGAGCCAAGGTACAAAGGCCGTTTGAGCGTCAAGGGGGACTCCTGAGCATCACGACTCAGGAGCCTAACTGGTCACGTAGCCCCTCACTCCTTAGTTTCGAAAGGCTAATGGCGGTTGAGGTATGCGCGCGACCGGGCTCTGCAGACGTAGAACGGTAGATCCACCCACATCACACCTCCCTACTTGCTATTCATGCGCCAAGGGGGACTCCTGAGCATCGCGACTCAGGAGCCTAACTTGTCACGTAGCCCCTCACTCCTTGGTCCCGTCCTGGTTTCCGGTCGGGGCTAACGGCGGCTGAGGTATGCGCGGGGCCGGGCTCTGCCGGTGTAGAACATAAGCAAGTAGGAAGGAAAAGTGTAAATTTCAAGGAATTCAAAAGCAAATATTACAGTCCACACTGTTATCTCAATGCCAAACGCAAGTTTAAACGCCTCCCCGAGGCATGATACATGTGCAGGAATTAAAGGCAGGACAGGCGCCACAACGGAGTCACTTGTCGGCGGTGGAGCAGCGCGGAGTGGGTTCGCCTCATGGAGCAGCGGGGTCGGCAGCGCCTTGCTTCGGCTTGGTGCTGAAGGCCCGGAACTTCCCCAGCAGAGCCTCCGCGCGACCCTTCACGGCCTCGGCAGCGGCAGCGGCACGCTCGCCGCTTACTGGCTCTAGCAGGCTGTCGAGGTCGACGCCGGGATCACGAAGGTAGATGTGGGTGAGGACCCGCGTCAGCGCTGCAGAAGACAGGACATGGGCCTCGGCCTCGGCCGTGGGGCCAAGGCCAAGGGCGACATCTTCAAGAGCGCGAACCAGGAAGGGAAGCAGCTTGGCGGGGCCATCCTCGGCGCCAGCCAGCGGGCTCTCCAGGCCGCTGTCGTAAAGCGTCCTCAGCGAGGAGCGAGCCTTCGCCTCCATCTCCGCGAAGCCACGCAGTCCTCGGCAAGAACCTGGGCCTTGTCGTCCAGCTCAACCTTCCTCGCCCCCAACTCCTGCTCTAGCACACCTAGGCGGTCACGGCGCCTCCTGAGCTTGACCTCCCTCTCCTTGACGGCCGCCTCGCGAGCCTTCACGCCTTCTTCCTGCTCTTGGCGAAGGCGGGCCTCTTTTGCGAGCTAGTCCCGCAGGCCTTGCAGCTCATCCTCCAGCGCCTTGCAGCGACCACGGACATCGACCACCTCCCTCAGGGCTGCGTCACGAGCGGCCTTCGCCTCAAGGACGGCCTGCCTCTCCTCATCGCAAGCCGTCGAGGCCTGGACCAGCGCCGCCCGAATCGAAGCGTCAAAGCAAATCCATCCTGAAGCCAGCTCCAAGCGCCCGGCCACCAAGCGAGGGTCGACGCCAAGAAGATCCTGCCGCAGCCGGTCCAGCTCAGCAGCAGCACGATCCAGAACGGCAGGAGGAGTCAGAGAGACAGCAGTCGGTGGAGTAGGAGGAGAAGGCGGCAGCGCGACCACAACATCCTGAGGCGGAGCCTGCTGCGCCCCAACGGCTGTAGTGGCAGCAGCAGGCAAAGGCACCTCGGGAGTCACTTGGGCCATGGGGGCTGAGCTCGCCCCAGCCGGCTCAGCCAGGCCTCGCGAGGACGACCGGGCAGGAGAAGCCCGTGCGTCGCGGTCACCTTCCTTCGCGGGCAGAGGCGCTACCACGGATGGAACCTCAGGAGCTCCCTTCGGCTTCTTTGCTGCGGGCGCCAGCCTATCCAAGAGATGTGGACGTCAAGCCTCAGCAGCAGAACAAGAAATAAAGACAAGAATCAAGCGCTTACGGGTCGTCGCCAGTGAGCTCAGGCAGCCTCCGGCCAAATTTGAAGCCTGAAAGCCGGCTGGAAGGGTCAACATTGGGAAGCTCGGGAGCGGAAGGCGCGTCTGCGGTCCGCCTCGGGGCCGGGGCAGACCCGCGGGAGATCAACCCGGTCCTATCCTTCTTCGGGATCAGGGGCAAGCTCCCGCCGCCCTGCTCATCATCATCCTCGTCGTCATCGCTCGGAAAGAGGCGGAGAGAGCGGGACCTGCACCGGGGAAGGGGAGCCCTCGACTCTCCGTCAGTCGCCTCGGAGTCAGGCCCTTTTTCCCGCTCCCCTCCTTCCTCCTCTTTGCTAGAGTCGTCGGGGGACACGTCCACTGATTCCCCGGGAGTTTCCATGGGCACGGGCCCGTCCCCGTTGAAGACGGGCATGGACTCCACTACCTGCTCCCAGTCATCGCAGAGGAACAAGGGCGTAGGAGCGCCCTCCAACCTCGCCACATCGCCCTCGACCAGAGATTGGAGGACCACATCCAGATCTTCGTCGGCCAAGGCCGTGGGGCTCGGATGGGGCCTCCACATCGGAAGTGAGTACTGCCGAAGCGGAGCCAGCTGGTGCTCCAGGAATTCCCTCAGCAGCGACGCGCCGGTCAGCTTCGCCGCCGCCATGTTGGCCGGCCTCAGATCCGCGTCCATCTTCTCCAACACCAGCTTTGCACGGGGGTCTGCGAGCTCCGCTCGACCCCAATCGCTGGAGCTCGTGGGTTGCTCCGTGGGCAAGATCAATCGAGGGTGGATGCGCCCAGCGTCTACCAAGACCCACTTGCTCCTGAATCCCTCAATCCTTTTCTCGGGGTTCGAAATGGCAATGGCGCCACCGTACGCGATGAAGCTGGCACACGCGGAAGCAGGGCCGCGAGAGGTCCGGAGGTAGAAGTAGTGGCGCAGCAAGGCCACTGAGGGCTGCACCCCTACGCGAGCCTCGCAGTAATAGGTGAAGATTGCCAGGAGAAGGATGGAGTTGGGGTGGAGATGCAGAGCCTGTAGCTTATAATGGCGGAGGACAGAGAAGAAGAACTCGAAGAAGGGAGGGACCAGGCCAGCAGCAATGGCGCTTACAAAGAACGGATAGAAGGTGCTCCCTTGGCCCTCAGGGGTGGCGGAGCCGGCCTTGAACACCTTCGCCCCATCGATGCCCCGCGCCGCCGCCATCCGACGCAACTGGGCGAGGCTCACCTCCGACACGTTCGGCGAGTCCAGGGCAGACGAGTACCAAGCTCCGGCCGGGGACTGACGAGGCGCCATGGCTTCCTAGGTCACGCGGTCGGAGTAGATCTAGAAATTTTGGAGGAAGGAAGGAGAGGCGCAAGAAAGGGGATCTGAGCAGCAACCGGAGAAAGCAACAAGCAAAGCCTAGGCAGATGCCGCTCCTTTATCAACTCGTGCGGTTGCTGAGGCGCTCACGTCCAATCAACCGCCACGCGGCGCCCAAGGCCGCTGGCTGTTAGGGCCCGCGGCGCTTCACCCTTGCCCTTTCGCCTCCCTGCACGGCCAAGTCCGGGCGCGCCTTGGGCCCAGGAGCTACTGTCGGCGTTCTGGGAACGGGGGTCCCCAGACTTGCCTGCCTGCGGCCTGCGGCGTGGCTCAAAGGGGGGCCCAGCACGGCCCATCTTCATCAACACAGACCCAAGACCCTCGCGAGGGGCCAAGCCTCGCGGGGCGGACGACACGGAGCTTCCTCAGGCACGGCCTCAGGCTGGCTTGCGAGGAGGCGGAGAGATCAAGGTAGGGTACCTCACAAGGTGCCCGTGACGCAAGCCATGACGACCAAGGGTGCCAGGCGGGCGCCAGCCCGCGCAGTGTCCTCCTTTCCTCTTTGGTGCAAAGGGAGCAAGCACAGGAGAGAGCATCAAGCAAAGGCACCCATTTCGGTGCAACGATACCAAGACCAGTCCAACGGCAGGGAGGAAGTCATTGTGGATCCCAAGCCAGCGCACCACCAGAGCCTTTGGCAGGCAAGGACCAACTTTTGTCAGGATAAGTGTACCAGATGTTCCCCTTCAAAATGGCCAATTGTTGGCGCCCTTCCCGCTCAATATTTGTGAAGAGGCCCAGGGCCTTTGCCTATAAATAGGACTAGCCACCCCCAGGGTAGAAAGATGGGAATCAAGAAGGGAGAATCTAGAAGCCAAGAGAGAAACTAGCTAGGATCGAAATCAGAGAGAGAATCGAGAAGAGAGAGAGAGAAGGGCGACTGAACTCCTCCTAGCAGTTCATCCCCCCAGCCAAGAACAGACCCTCGCGAGGCTGTTCTTCCTTGTATTGCTCATCATCATCATCCCAAGAGGCAATTCACCACACCACACACTGGAGTAGGGTATTACACCACAACGGTGGCCCAAACCAGTATAAACCCTGTATCTCTTGTGCTGTTCTTTCCATAGCTTGGATCTTAGCGAGGCGGAGGGGTGCAGGTAGGTAGAAGGCGAAATCTCCGCGTGCACCCCAGTGTTTGAACCTCAAGGGTCTGCCGGAACCCGAAATCCGACAACGGTGTCACTACCTTGTTTTAAATGTTGTGGTTTTTTAATCATGCCATGAGTATAATGACCATCTATGAATCTATCTCTCATGATATGTTCTAAACTATCCCAAGTAGTAGGTATATAATCAGGGTTTAACCGACAGTATCCACTCCACCAAACTAAAGCAAAGCTACTGAAAGTACTAACCACAGGTTGAAATTTTCCACACTCATCAGAATTATGGGAAGCAAATATAGCATTAATTTCATACTCCCATTCAATATATAAATCAGGCCTAAAATGACCAGTAAATGGTGGCATGGAAACATTAACCTGATTATGTGCATTCTGATGTTATTGCTCCTCTTGTGACGGTTGTTGTATTTTCTTAGGTGATGGCAAATCTCCCACGATCGATGAAGCCCAAGAACTAACAACCCCGGATCCTGCCATAGTTAGTAGAAAACAAGGAACGAAATCCGACAATAATATTCCTATGAAATACTAGGATGTGGTGGTAGAATGCTCATAGTATGGCAAATATCAATATCTTACAAGTTATTACCATGCAGCAGGTGGTGACAGGCAACCAGCGGTGTCAAATAACTTCGAAGATTGAGTAAAGCGATTTCCAGGGGAACGTATGTATACACGGTGTAGAAATATATGGAGCTTGGAAGGCTTAAATGTTTGGTAGCAAAAGATTAGCAATAATCAATTCCGAGATGGAATGTTGAATAAACGCTCAATGTCAGTACTGTGCTGGTCCTAGGCTAGACTGGACTAGAGACGCAAGTCTAGAACACTAATGAGATCATAGATTAGCACAACTAGCATCCATAAAGGATATGAAGTTGCTCTGGACAGTAAGATAAAAGTGAATATCACAATAGCAGTAAAGATAATGATGTGAAATAACTGTCAAGTAGGATATACCAACAACTTTCTCTCCAACTTTCCTTTGGAAAAGTTTTTGCCAATTTTCTGATAATTTTTCTCAAGAATGGCACTAACTCAAGCTTTCAAATGCAAAAAGAATCACTCAATTCTAAGTTGATATGAGGAGTCAAAAAATTCTAAAACTGGCCTTAAAAACTAGAACAAGCTGTGTTCGCGAACTTCAGAAGGCAAAAAAAACCTATTTAGAAGCCAATTTTGAGGTGTCAAGTAATGAAAAAGCTTCTACAACTATTTAGATGCCGCTCGTCGCTAGCTTGAATTTGAGTACTCACGGAGCCAAAACAGACTTCGTATGAGGAAGATATGCCTATTTTACCGAACAGTGCACAAAACAGATTCCAATCCGAATTCAACTACGAGATTGACTCTAGATAGATTCGAATTTTCTTTTTTTTCTTATTTTCCTCACACTTCTGTTTTCTTTTTCTTTCTCTACTTTTTTCTCTAAATTCTTTTTACCTTTTTTTTCTCTATCTTTTTTTGTTCTCTCTCCCTCTTTTCAAAACAAACTAGATAAGATGCAGATTGGATCAAGCGAAGATGTGAATGACCTCAACTATGATTATGACAATGAACGGTGTGTAGCACATGGTGGAAATTGACGGATGGGATGGTGGATAGCGGAAGGAATAATGATGCAGTCGCGGCGTGACTAATGTGAATAGAACTCGAAACTCTAAACGAACTAGACACTAAGACCAGCAACTCAACATGACGATCCAACCGATAATTCAACTACAAAAGCACTGAAAAGAAAATTGTGAAGAGACAAACTAGCTTGGACAAAGGATGAACAGATCTAACTTTTTTGTGGCTTTTTCTTCAGACAATAGGTAAGAAAATAAATCTAATCTAGGGATAACTAGAAATTCTCACCGAGCAACCAGAAAACTGACACCACTTGATAGAGGAGGGGGTCTCGATCTTTTGATGAGATGATAACTTTGGATTTGGTGGAGAACGACTTTGAGGATCCGACTACAAATGTGCACGACATTGCACCTTAGCAATCGCTAAACCAATCTCCTGAGGTTATTGACCACGTCAGAGCACGATCAACTTGATCATGAAGGTCTATTCCTGCAAGCAATCGAATAATAGGCAAGAATATGATAAAAGCAATCTGAATATTGCTTATATGTATGAAGTATTGATAAAGGTGGGGATCCGAAAGCGGTCTTGGTCTGGTTGTTGGACACAAACAAAGTACATGAAGTTGCAATGGCTAACTTTTAACTAAACAAATCCCAAGGAAAAAAACTACTAGATGGATCTACTTATATAGGAGTAAGGGGTGGCAGCTAAGGAGGTGGGAGGACATCCCAAGGTAGCCTAAAACTAACCATAGGTCGTACATGGTGATGCAACACCTTTGGACTTGTAGTTTGACTCGGATTCTACTGCAGCATCAAATTGTTTCATCGAAAACTCAGCCCTCTGGACGAATTTTAAGGGGAATCCAATTTGTTTGGAAAGATCATGAAATCTACTTTCCAACAAAAAAAGAATCACCCAATTGGGAGTCCATATGAAAAAGTTCTTGGCGTTTTGAGTCAGGTATGTTTGTGTAGTCTGAATCTGAATCCAAAGCATGAGAGACTTGGACTCTATCTTCTCTTGGCCCAAAAGTGACGTGAGAGGACTTTTTGAATAGCACCTAAACTTCTTTTTTCCCTTCTCTACATATGTCATATGTCAATTGTACAAATGTCCCATACACCTGCAATTAGACATGGCACAAAAGTTTGTGAAGTATTTTTGTCCTGGATGACACAAATAAATTATTGCATAGTTTGCATTAGAAATCACCTCACAAATATACATGTACGCAATATTTTTGGTCGTCTCCAAGGTAGTCATGTCCTCATCAACAACTCATTATGGGAAGTAAAAAGAAAGCTGCAGAGTTCTTACTTACCATCCTGTAGTTCGCTGTTGTCTTGGATAAAGTGTAAAGAAATAGTTTAATTGCCATCTTTTGATCCATTTTACTAACAATCTTTAGCAGCTTCCTCACTTGATGCTGGTTCATCGATATCTCATTGTCCCATATGCAGAAAGGTTCGAAGCATGGATCTTTACCAATGACATATGTACCTAAAAGCACCAAGTTAATATTAGAAGCTAAACAGCAATTGCACAATGATGTAGCATAACACTCCTTTATAATATCTTATAACATCCAATATACTCACATATTAGATGAAATAACATCTTATATTATGGGCCGGAGGGAGTTTATTGCATTTTTTTTACAAATTATTGGCTGATTAACTGCTACTGTATCCATGGGTTAGAGTTAGTTTGAGCTAGTTTGGGCTCAAATAGCCCTAAATTATATCCAAACATGAGGGCTAATTTTAGCTAGTTGCATCTAAGCCACCCAAAAAAACTATCCCACCCAAGAGGTGCTAATTGGAGCTAGTTCTCCTAGTGCATTTGTTCTCAATCTAACCCTGTCATCCAAACACCTCATTGGCTATAGTTATTTCTAGGTTAGTCATGAGCTAGAAACTAATTTTAACCTCTAGCTAAGTTGAGTATCCAAACAGGGTTGTGTGATTATTGTTGTTGCGACTGCTCTTCTACGTATATCTAACACTCTTATTTGTTGCTATGTAGCCTAGGATTGCATACTTAGACATTAAGTACAGTGCATGTTGCTATGTAGCCTCATATATATTACATATGGCCCTAGTTAACCTAATGATAAATGGGTTATATATATATTTAGTTAAAAGTCAGATTCACCGATTAGTCCCTTATCAGCCCCCAGCCTATATGGTACCTGCTACCGATATCCTAAATAGTGAGTATATATAAGCCATGGGATGAAACTAAGCTCGATGGAAAACAGCAGTCGTTCCTAAAATTGTCCCATGTAAGTACATTGAGAGGCATGTTAAGCACAACAGGCTAAACATCAACCAAATATATCCATGGTAGACAAAATAATCTCCAAAAGATAACTTCAGCGATCAGGTTAAAGCATGCTAGTAAAGCAAATTAATCAAGAACTTACCAATCACTACATCAGGTTCATTGTAAACCTCCTCCACATTAACATGATTTACATGACCCTTTTGGAAGGGGTTTGGCTTGCTGGATCCTGAGTTCTTCGCCCCCGAGCATTCTGTGGCTTAGTGCCCCATAGCCTTACACCTGAAGCACTGCACCTAACTCAAATCCCTTGGCGCATGTGTAACCTGGTGGTTCTGGTTATTGTTCCCTCCATTGCCATTACCATTTCCATTATCTCTGCCATTGCCATTGTTACTCTTGTGCCCATTATGATGATGGTGGCCATTATGGTTGTGGCCATTCTCTCCATGATGATTATGATCATTACCTCCATGATGATTATGTCCATTACCTCCATGATGATTATGATGCCCATTACCTCCACTACCATGATATGAAGTGTGTGGCTCCTGCTGTGGTCCTGAATTATACCTGTTATTATTGTTGTACTTCCTCTTGCGATTCTCTATGGCTTGTTGCTTTCCCTCTAGCACAATAGCCTTGTCAATCAGGTCCTGACAATTCCTAAAAGTGGCCACTGTCAATTGAAGGCTCAAGTCATCATTTAGGCCCTCCAAGAATTTCTCCTGCCTAGCTGCATCGTGTTAACATCATTAGGAGCATAACATGCAAGATTATTAAATTCCTCCAGATAAGTATTAAGAGTGTGACCCCCCCCCCCTGGCACAAACTGCGAAACTCCTTCTTTTTCAGACTCATAGCACCAGCAGACACATGTGCAGCACGGAAAGCTACCTGAAACTGTACCCAAGTGATACTAGCAATGCGATAAGTGACCAAGTAGTTGTCCCTCCAAGCTGCGGCAGGACCCTCCAGCAAATGTGAGGCAAACCTCACCCTCTCTGCATCTGTGCATCCAACCGTCTCTAGGTTCCTATTGACTGCATGGAGCCAATCATCAGCCACAATAGGTTCATGGGAACTGGAGAACCTCTGAGGATTCAACCTCAAGAACCTGGTAAGCATATCCACAGGTGGCGGTGGCGGCGGATTGTTGTTGTTATTGTTCTGGTTCTAAGCAAGCAACTGGATCAACTGGGCCTGCCCCTCAATAACCTACTGTATGTATGGTGGTACTTCATTGCCATTGTTGTCTCCTCTTGGAGCATTGCGTCTAGTATCACGCCTCGGCGACATCTGGTGGGCAAGAATAGATGAGTTATAGATATAATAGGGCCAAAGCTATGTATATATAAATATATTCTACCCATATGCATAATATGATCAAGGCAATAAAACACAATGATGAATAACACCAAAAATCAGATACGCTAACATGAGAACGTTGCAATATAAAACAAGCATGAATGGTGGTCTCAGCACTAGTTCCTATTTAACTATTCAAGATACTTGAGGGGGTTAACTAATAAACAACAAGAAGTATAACTAGTTGATAAAATAATTTTCACTCCTATGGCTTTTCTAATCCATTTTCTAGGGTCACGTCCTACAGTCAACACACTGCTCTGATACCATCTGTAACGACCAAACCTCGAAGGATTTGAGTCTCTGTGCTTACCGTGCTAGTCCTTGGATCGAACTCGCTAGCACACATATTATAGATGAATACCAGAATAGCAAGTGCATTATTTATTACATCGTATGATCCATCATATATAAAATAAAACATTCTGCGTAGCACTTGGCTAGCTTTATTCAATCAAACAACGGAAAGTAGCAGAAAATAATGATGAGTCCCATCATAGCCCACTGGCGATGCTGAGTGTAGACTCACGACCCTAACGCTACCTTACTCTTCGTTTGAATATCCTACAACATGAGACGTTGCAGCCATATAGGTCAATACTTGGAATGTATTGGCAAGTTACACAAGAGTAATAATAAAGCAGACCTACATGTATATGCATAGTATAACAAAAGGAAGGCTTGAGGGTTTATTTTTGCAGAAAGCTAATTTTGTCCTCATAACTACCTAATAGTCATATTTTAATTTAGTTCTTTTATTACTATAATTATATACACAAGGCTGAGTTGGCAAAATCAACTCCAACCTACCCTTTATTAAGTTGCCCACAAATTCTATTAAGTGTCACATCTATCAAGATCATCCAACAACTGTAATGGCATAGTGGCTCAAATTTGCCCATAACCGGGGGCATGGCTAATCATGATTAGTTTTGATACTTTGCAGAGTTTAGTACGCTTTACCCACTGGACCCAATCCGAAGATTGAGACGAAGTCTTTCAGAAGAGGTTCCCTTAACCACCTGACGGCCATATCCCACCTACCTATGCTACATCTATCGACACTGTCTGGGCCAGGGTTCTAACAACTGATCAACTAAGCCAGAGCCCATATAGCCAGTGGCCGCACATGGAAGCTACTAGTCACTAAGTCTGTCTGATATTTTTGAACTTGGGCGGCATTCCACTTAGGGTGCACTCTCATGGGCGCATGGCCTTATAAAAGGTGCAAGACCCCATGATGCCTTCCCTCAACACCAAGCAATACCACTTCCGCCCAGAGGTGAGTTAAATCCCGAGTTACTACTCAATTTGTTAAATATATAATCCTCACATAAGCTCAATGAATACTCGAACCACCCCCGTCTACAAAGCATAGCAAAACTACAACTACCATGATCTGCAATGACGGGAGATAGCTCAATAATATAGCAAAATAATATAATAATCCTATACATGCATATATTCATAGTGTGATATAACTACATGCATAGAAAACAATAGGTAAAGGATGATCAACATGTAACTTGCCTTGGTTCTGGTTCAAAAGGTCACACAAACAGTAAAATAACACATAATTAAAATATTTTGGAGATTGCAAAATTACCAGAACATATCAAACAAGCTGAAAATAATATTCTGCACATTATAAACATTTTAAAACAGGGGAGAAGTCATGTTATCTCCGCTCCAATAAATTGCCTTTAGATGCATAATGATTTGAATATTGCAGAAAGACAAATAATGCAATAAAAATATGATATGCATATGAATGATCTAATAACATCCTAATTTAGGAAAATTGGGATGTTACAGAGAGAGAGGGAGAGAGGAGGAGGACGGAGTGTGTGTGTGACAAAGACACAAAGAGTGTGTGTGCGAGAGGTATCACCATAAAATGAGGTGATAGTGTGTGTGTGTGTGCACGATCGAGAGGGCGTGTCTCAAGAAGGGACGAAAAATCTACATAGATACAAGGAGCACGATAGAGACATGTACGAGATAGTGGAAGCACAATTGTGCGGGTGTATAAACCTATCTGGTGGCTAGTCAATCAATGTTTGTGAGAGAAATACGAGTCGGGGTGCGAAAGCGAGAGTTTTGTGTGTGTGAGAGAGAGACGGTAGTCGGGAAGGGGAGTGGAAGCATGAGTTGTGTGTGTGAGAGAGAGAGAGGAGGGAGTTTGTCTGATCAGTGAACAAATGAATAATGTCAGTTTATAACTGGGATGGAGACGGAAAGGAGACCGCACCAAATATTGTGTCTGCGGGAGAGAGTAATTTTAGTGGTATGAGTCATATCTAGAGAGATACAGGGTGCATGAGAGAACCCTATAGAGAGAAAGAGAAAGTGAAAGACGAGTGAGAGTGTGTGTGGCGCGATGAAAAAGAAAGCTTAGGTACCTAGTGATACCAAAGAATGATAGAGACGTGAGAGATAATGAAAACCGTGTAATGTATAATGATAGGGAGAGTGTGATACTTCTCAAGGGAGACGTGGAGAGACCATGTTTGCGAAAATAGGAGAAACATGAAGTGAGCATGCGGGTGAGCTGGAGAAAAGAGAGTGATAGCTATAGAAGGAGCATGTGAGATAGATGGGCATGAAAGGAGATTCAAATATTTAGTTGTGTGTATAGAAAATGTCAACATAAAAGGGATTCAAATATTTGAATTCGAGATAATGATACATGTAATTCATACTCGAACCAAAATTGATCTATCAAACATGCATACTCGTATGAATTCACACGCATCTATGTTATTTAATATGTAGATATTACTGATCCATACATTTTAGTAGAACATAATTTGGTCTAAATTTTTTGAATTCAACCTTATGATTTTGAGATCATTGTATTTGTAAATCATATTATATATATAAAGGAGCATAAATCTTTGTTGTGCTTTTGAAAGTATATATAAAAAATAATGTATATAGAATTTTATTCCAATAAAAAATGGATCCTGCCCGAACAAAAATAGAAGACAATCTGGATTCGAATTGAGTTGGCACGGTAAACGTGCACTCTTTCTCTGCAAAAATTTGAACGAAGTGGGGAAAGTCACAGTAACCGCCCGAAACCAAAATCTGCGAGATGGAAATTACTTCCTATCCCTGACACGCAAAGCCTATCAGCTCGATTTCTATAGGTTTCTATAGGGGTAGGTTTATAATTTCACTCAAATATGACATAACCGCCTCTCACCCAGATTCATACACGGTAGGCGCCAAAACAAAGTGTCTCCTCAGCCGAAATCGCCTCCCTCCCCGATTCGTACATGGTGGGCGCCAAAACAAACTCTCGCCGGCCAAAATCTCCGTCGGCAAATATTCGGTGTATGCGAGATTGCCATCGTATCCCCAACTGATTATATTGCTGTGATGTAGGAAATTTTAAACGGGGGCTAAGTTTGTAAATTTCCTCGCATTTGAGACAAGCGCGCCCTGAAGACATGGTTCCCCTTCCTCTCTCCCTCCATTTCCCCTATCGTACTCCGTGGGCGCCAAAACACCCTCTACACCCTAGCCTCCTCCGTCCGCCACACCATCCACCACCGTCCTCCTCCACCATATCGGAGCTGATACCCTGACGCCGTCGTCCATTACAAGAGATCCTTGCATCCCGTCCTCTCGCTTCATCCCCGTCGTCGTCCACCTTGTCGGCGCTGCTCCTACGACCGTCTCGTCCACCGCGACGGGATATTTCCCCCGCCGCCATCGTCTACCCTCCTAGATCTGCTTCCACGCCGCTGACAGCCATCGCTACCGCAACACCGTCAAATTATCAGCAGAAGCATACACGGCGTCGCACCAGAGGCGGTACTCTTTCGTATCTGCTCAACTTATTTATCACAACAAAGAATAGATCGCCACTGCTTGACTGTGATTTCTTCTCCATCACTTACTTGTTAGTTGAAAGCAAACATCGATTGCGAAGTTGCCTTTCTCCGGTTTGCACCTTCAGATCCACCATGCCATGCTCAACACTATACTCGCAATGCTTATGGTTTTCCCCTTTTATATTTCACACTAGTTAAATGATAATAGACTAAATTTCAAAATAGGGTCAGTCAATTTTTGAGAGCTCGTTAGAGTTCACCAAAGGGAAGGAAGGGGCTCGGGTGGGGATGGTGGTTGTGGGGGGCCGTGGCCTGTTAGTGGTGGGGCCTCACCGAACAAAGAAAACTCGACGCGGGTGGGGCTGGGGTGGGGGTGGGGGTGGTGGAGGAACACAGGCGGTGGGGCGGTTCAGGGGAGGGCAGGGGGGTTAGGGCGGGTGGTTCGGCCGGTGGCCCGTGCGATGTTATGTAGGGGAAGAATCAAAGACGAGGAAGAAGAAGGGTTAGGAGACGTAGGATCTTCATCCAACCGACTGAAATGGTCGACTGACCCAAATGACAAAAGTCACGCGACTTGCATGTAGACATTCCGTTATATTCAGTACCATCATCATAGCTGCTTAGCACTGCTCCTCAATCCATCAAGCTAAACAACGTGCCACTCATAATTTCAAACTTGTTGCTCAAATATGAATCTGATATGATGCTCATATTACTAAAACAGATAATGTTTAATTGATCAGCTAATGTTCCTACTCTTCTTTCGAAAAGCACGTGCACCACATATGGAGAGACATCAGGCAGTTGCATTCTTAATGCGCTCTGGTTCATCATGTGTGGGCACTGCGCAATGAACATTTTATTATCCAAAATCTACTTGCTCTCCTTTAGCATGTTCCTCTTCTGTTCTTCTTTAATAAGTACTCTCTTCGTTCCTAAATACAAGTATTTGTATAGATTCCGCCATGGACTACATATGGAGAAAAATGAGTGAATCTACACTCTAAAATGTATCTGTATACATCTGTATGTGATCCATAGTGGAAATATCTACAAAGACTTATATTTTGGAATGGAGGGAGTATGATAGTAGTACAGTATGTTCCTTGTAGTGAAGAGTAGCAAGGACATTTGCAATGTAGAGGTCTATTCGGTTGGTTGTGATGGACACTTTCAACTCTTCGGGCCTCTTTGATTCGTAGGATTTTGTAAACATAAGAATAGGAATTGTAGTGGCCTGCCCACTTGAATCCTATAAGATTAGCAAGGAAATGTGGGGAGTTGTGTCACCTTTGAGAGTTACACTGATATTAACAGTACCGCACCTTTAGTTGAAGAGAGCTGGCATCTGAAGCCTTTCTAGCCGTACCGGCAATAGTAGCCCATATTTTCTAGCAAGTTCCACTTTCCTGATTTTACTTGTGATGCTTACGGTTTTCCCATTATATCTACACTATGATCTGTGTAGCTGCTTTGTGTCACACTAGCAGCAGTCCACTCTTCAAGCTAAACAACACACCAATCATAAATCCAAAGCTTACTTCTTCAAATATGAATTGTGATATGTTACTGATATTAGTTAACAGACACACATTTAATTGGTTAGCTAATGCTCCCACTTGATTTTCCAAATGCATGTGGCCACATATAGAGAGACATCATGGAATTGCATTTCTTTGGGCGATGTGATTCATCATGAGTGGGCAACCAACATTGTATGCAAAGAAGCGGAACCGCAAGAATATGCTTCCTCTTCTGTTCTTTAACATGTTCCTCTTTAGTTATTATATATTTAGTACGTACAGTATGTTCCTTGCCAGGAAGGGAAGCAGGGACATCTGCAGTCAACAGCTGATAGAGCTGGCATGTACGTGATCGATATGCTTTCAATTAGTACCGGCAATACAACACCGTATTTTCCAGCCAATTCCACTTTCCCGATTTATATATGCTGGTTATGGTGTACCCCTTTTATGTACACCATGATCTTCCTAGTTGATGTGTGCTCTTGTTATCATGGTTTAGCAATAAACTCTCTATACAGTATATATTATGAACCTATAATCTGCCAACTATCCTTACTTTTGGAGCCTACTTTTTTGTGTACTTGTGCCAGATTATATTAATGCACACACCATATTACATCACACATGGGCTCTCTCATCAGAATCCAGTGATAGCGCACAAGGGTTTATAGGGAGCCCCTATATTAGAATATCCTCCTTGATTTGCTTCTCAGATATTATATGTAATCACAGTGAATATCGGAATCCGCACATTAGAAGAATATTGTGGAACACTGCAATGACTTACAAAATTGGCACCAAGGCATTGAGTGCCATTCTGGATGGAATGAAACTCATACGCTCCACACCTGCAGATTCTTGTCCAGAATATGATCCTAATGACTATTCTGACCTCGAGGAGTCCAAGGTAGATGGGTTGTCCTGTTCACCCATCAAGGTGCCTGTTCTAATTTGGCAAGGTTTTATTGATTGCGCGTATCTTGCATAAGGTATATTGCATTTCTTATACTTTGTTGCACCGCCATCTGCTTAGTTTACTCATCATATATGTCAAGATGCCATGCCCATCCATTATCAATACATATTCCATCTGTCATCATACCATGTTTTTCCACTCAAATGTTGTTCTTGTGCATCAGACATCAAAAAGGAAGAGGGTGATTGCCGAACCTGAAGGAGCACCAGCAAAGTCCTTGAAAAACATGGTGGTGCCGGAGAAATCAGACAGCACCCCACTTATATTGGCTCTACAACCAGTGACACAAAACATAGGACCGACTCCGGCAGACTGTACCCATACTTCACTGGCCATAACACTAGCCCCACCACACAGGACCCACACTCTAGCAAAAGGTATACCGATTTCAGTTGCCATAGCACCAGTCATACCACAGAAAAATCCCACTCCAGCAAAAAGTACAGCAAGTCCACCGGGCGAAGACCTATCCCAACTGCAGAGATGGCCAATTCCTGCAGATTGGAACCCCATTCCAGTAATTCCTAGTTTAAAAGACAATGCTTTCAATGTTGTTAGGGACTACGTGCATATATTCCCATCATGGGAAGATTATAGTGAAGACAAGCACCATTTTCACATCTTCTTGTCCCACTTACGTGTAAGTGCTATTATTCATGGTGATTATTTTCCTACTTTCTGCTGATTGAACACATCATTGATTTACATTACATTGTTGTACATAGGCGATGGTCAATCTGGATAGTCATGACAAGCAAAGCTTTCTTGCGCTTTTCAAGGAAGCATTGCAGCAGTATCAGTGTTACCCGAGGAAATCACACTTTGATGGCAAGTCTATAAATGAATTTCTGGTGAAGTCTCCTGTGCTAAATTTAGAAGACATTGAATGGAAAAACCTTGTTATGCACTGGTCTCGTTCCCAGGATGAGGTACTGTCTATGATATCACATGACAATTTGAACTTCTACTTTTCTGCATGTGCCTTACGGATCTCTTTTGCAGGAAATCTGCTTGAAGAAGAATTCCGGTTTGAAAAGGACGACGGGATATCGCAAATATGATGCCAGCTGCTTTTCTCTTGTTAGTACCTATTGTCCTGTATCACTGTACTTGCATTCATACCTGGTTCATTATGTGACAGCAGTACACATGATAGCTTGCTTATCAATTATTCGCTTCAAATTATCTGCTCTGTATGAATGGTTACATTAGTGTAGAATATATCCAATGCCAATGAATTTTTTTAGCTCTGCATTTTTCTTGTAAGTACCTGCTGTCCTTTATCTGTTTACTTATATTGACAGCTAGTTGTTCATGTACCATCACTCTGCATATTATGTTCCTTTACCCTCCATTTTCTACACATCAAATCTATATTTACTCTTACCATAAGGTTGGATAACACCGATGGTACTAAAGAAGTTTAGCTTTGCATTACTCTTGGTTGTACCTTTTGCCTGTATCACTGTACTTACATTTATAGCTACTTGGCTATGTAGCATCACTCTTCATCTTATCTTAAATATTCTCCATTTTTTCTTATATTATCACATCTGTATTTACTCTTAACAAAATGTAGAATAAAGGCAATGCTTATGAAGAAGATTCTATGGTAAACTTCTTGAATTGCCCCCCCCATCAACATGGACATGGCTTTATAGAGCCTTTCTTCACCACTAATGTAAGTTTGTCCTTCTCAAGCCTTCAAACTTTGTTGTGTATATTTGGTTAGGCATGACTGCAACAGCTGTTTATTTTTGGTGTTTACATCAAATTGCATGTTTAAAGTTTATTATGTAATTCATAAACAAAAGTTTGTCCTTCTCAATATAAGTTTTCAGTTGTACAACCAAATTCCTTCTTCATACCATGTAAATTAAACTATACAGAGCAAGTGATCTTCTTTTGCACTGCATGTATGCTTCTGTTCTTGATCTGTAATCCAATGGTTTGGTGAACCTACCCACTACAGCACAATGTCATATTCTGGAGTGTCTTAACATGAACAATGCCATATCATTCTACTATTATTTAAACCGTCTCTTTATTTGTGAATTTAAAATGGGATAAATTGATAGCACACTAACCATTGATACTTATGAGTTCTTGATCTATAATCCAGTGGTGTCGTGAAGCTGCCAACTCCTTCACAAGGTCATTTCCTGCCATGTCTTAAGCTGAACAATACCATATTGTGTTATTGCTAATTTAAATTGTGTCACTTTATTCGTCAATAAGAAATGCGATGAATTGTCAGCATTGATACTTATATGTGCAAAACCTGTCATCTGTCTGCTTGTTTCTCATTCAGAGTGAGGAGGATATAAGCATCAAACAAGCACAGTCTCATTAGCTTGCTCAGCTGCTTGCGCCACAGCTCCCGAGTAGGGCTAACCTTTCTCGAACTCTATTAAAGTGCTGTCGGTTTTGTATATTATTTTGTCAGCATGTTTATTTGCACTGGTGGCGATCTTTGATGCCTAGTGTATGTAATCTGTTGTCTGCTTTCACTTTATTATCATAGTGGTGAACTTTGATGCCTAGTGGATGTAATATGTCATAATTTCTTTATTGTATAGTCTAGGTTTTTTCTTATTCATGATGCTGCAGTTATTTTACTGTATATATATGCTGTCTTCGCAGT
The DNA here is from genome assembly GCF_018294505.1 of Triticum aestivum. Taxonomy (NCBI): domain Eukaryota; kingdom Viridiplantae; phylum Streptophyta; class Magnoliopsida; order Poales; family Poaceae; genus Triticum; species Triticum aestivum. Next base: position 240,755,792 of record NC_057806.1, read on the forward strand.
AGACAGGCCAAGCCATAAAATTACGATATGTAATTGGGCCATCATGCAAATCACTATGTATGATCCGCATCATGGGCCCAATCATCTTGGTCCATTAACAGGCCTAAATGTAAACTAACCCACTAGTAATTTCGGGCCTTTAATAGGCCAGCAAACCACCGGCCCTATTTTCGCATGAAAATTCAATGGGCTTTTAGTAGCCTGAAAAGTATGTTGGGCCTGAAACGTGCCGAACATCTGACGGGCCGACAGCAGGCCAAAATAGACATCAGCCCATGATTGTGCTAATCACATCACGGGCCGTTAACAAGCCAAAATTATCTCAGTCCTTGTTTGGCCCAATCAGATTATCGACTGTGAGCAGGCCGAATGCAAAGCGGGCCATAGTTAGACCCAACTATATGACGGGCTTTTAACATGCCGAAATAAATAAAGGGCCGAAATGTTAAATGGGCCTTTAACAGGCCGAAACTAATATCAGGCCGTATTACTAAATGGGCCTTTAGCAAACATAAATCCTAACTGGGCCTCAAGTGGGCCCAAAAGCACAATGTTCAGTTGACGGGCCGAATCTGATATGGGCCACAATTTAGCCCAAAGGCTCTTAAACGGTCAGATCTAATCTGGGCGGTAATATGGCCCAAAACATGGTAGGCTATTAACGGGTCAGATCTCATATAGGCCCTTATTAGGCCCAGAACGTGGCAGGCTGTTAATGGACCAGATCACACATGGGTCGACATTTGGCCCAAAACATGGCAGCCCGTTAACGTGTTGGCCCACTAATGTCTTCAAAATCTTGTGGGCCTTTAGCTGGGTCGGCCCATTATGGTCCCCAAAATCTTGTGGGCCTTTAGTTGGGTCGGCCCATTATGGTCCCCGAAATCTTGTTGGTGGGCCACTTTTGGGCCTGTCCACGTGTCAACATATCATAGGTGCATCTCTCCCATTGTATGAGTGACACATGTGCCAACGCGGAGCTGACACGTGGTTCTGTCAGCCAATGAGAATTTTACACGTGGAAAATCGACATCGATCGTGGCTGTTAGCAGGTTATTGGATTCAAAACCGGACCCGATAGCTTAACGGTGACCGTTACAGTGGATGTCACGTGTCGGTTACCCTTGACAAAAGCACTTCCATGACGCGCCATTTATCGTCATGGAAGTGGACACTTCCGTGATGATAATTTTGGTAATGTCATGGAACACTTCTACGACAGAACAGGTATGACTATCTTGATTCTGTCATAAAATCGTCATGGATGTACATGCATGACACAAAACATGACCTACTGTGACAAACACGTATCATCAAGGAAGTGTATTTTTTTGTAGTGTATATAGAGGGGACGAGATGCTCCTGAACTTTCAAAACAAAAAACACCCGTCTTATGTCCCCACGCCCCACCTTCTTTGTAACCACCGCCGCCAGGACCCACCTCTCCACGCCGCTGCCTGCGCATCACCACCGCGACCCACCTCCCTGCGTCGCCGATAGCGTACCTCCACCACCGCAACCCACCTCCCGCGCTGCCGGCTGATACATCCATTTTGCATCATGTTTTCCTACTGTTATTTATGAGGTTTTTATGCATAATAATCCTTTTTGGGTAATTCTAATGCCTTTTTTCTCATAATATGCAAGGTTCACACAAAGAGGGAGAATACCAGCAGCTGGAATTCAGGACCTGAAAAAGCTACGTTAGGCCGCCTATTCTGCACATCTCCAAATGAGCTGAAACTTCATGGAGATTTTTTATGGAATTATAAGAATTATTGAAGGAAATAACTACTAGAGGGCCCCCACCAGGTGGGCACAATCCACTTGGGTGTGCCAGGGAGCCCAGGCGTGCCCTGGTGGGTTGTGCGCTCCTCGGCCCACCTCCGGTGCCCCTCTTTTGGTATATAAGCCATTTTGACCTAGGAAAAATAAGGAGAGGACTTTAGGGATGAAGCACCGTCGTCTCGAGGCAGAACTTGGGCAGGAGCACTTCTGCCCTCTGGTGAAGCGATTCCGCCGGGGGAACTTCCCTCCTGAAGGGGGAAATCATCGTCATCATCATCACCAACAAATCTCCCATCTTTGGGAGGAAAATCTCCATCAACATCTTCAACAACACCATCTCATCTCAAACCCTAGTTCATCTCTTGTGTGCAATCTTTGTACCGGAACCTTAGATTGGTGCTTGTGGGTGACTAGTAGTGTTGATTACATCTTGTAGTTGATTACTATATGGTTTATTTGGTGGAACATTATATGTTCAGACCCATTATGCTATTTAATACCATTTAATACCCCTGTGATCTTGAGCATGGTTATCATTTGTGAGTAGTTACTTTTGTTCTTGAGGTCATGGGAGAAATCTTATTGCAAGTAATCATGTGAACTTGATATGTGTTCGATATTTTGATGGTATGTATGTTGTGATTCCCTTAGTGGTGTCATGTGAATGTCGACTACATGACACTTCATCATATTTGGGCCTAAGGGAATGCATTGTGGAGAAGTTATTAGATGATGGGTTGCGAGAGTGACAGAAGCTTAAACCCTAGTTTATGCGCTACTTCGTAAGGGACTGATGTGGATCCAAAAGTTTAATGCTATGGTTAGATTTTATCTTAATAGTTTTCTCGTAGTTGCAGATGCTTGCGAGGGGGTTAATCATAATTAGGAGGGTTGTTCAAGTAATAACAACACCTAAGAACTGGTGCACCCACATATCAAATTATCAAAGTAGCGAACACGAATCAAACCAACATGGTGAAAGTGACTAGATGAAATTCCCGTGTACCCTCAAGAACGCTTTGCTTATCATAAGAGACCGTTTGGCATGTCCTTTGCCACAAAAGGATTAGGCTACCTTGCTGCATATTATTTTTCGTTATCCTTACTTGCTCGTTACAAATTATCTTGCTACCAAACTACTCGTTACTTATAATTTCAGTGCTTGTAGAGAATACCTTGCTGAAAACCGCTTGTCATTTCCTTCTCCTCCTCGTTGGGTTCGACACTCTTACTTATCGAAAGGACTACGATTGATCCCCTATACTTGTGGGTCATCAAGGCTATTTTTTGGCATCGTTGTCGGGGAGTGAAGCGCTCTTGGTAAGGAAAAATTATTACTACATGCTGAAATTTACTGTCACTTGTTACTATGGAGAACAATCCTTTGAGGGGTTTGTTCGGGATATCTTCACGTCGACCGGAACCACAATTAGTTACCTCTCAACCTAATGCACCTACTGAAAATATTGGTTATGAAATTCCTTTGGGTATGATAGAACAACTGCTAGCTAATCCTTATGCGGGAGATGGAACCGAACATCCTGATATGAACTTGATATATGTGGATGAAATTTGTGGATTGTTTAAGCTTGCAGGTTTACCCGGAGATGAATCTAAGAAGAAGTTTTTCCCTTTATATTTGAAGGCAAAATCATTGGCATGGTATAGGCTATGTGATGATATTGGATCTTGGAATTGGAATTGATTGAAATTGGAATTTCACCAAAAAATTGATCCTATGCATCTAGTTCATCGTGATCGGAACTATATATATAATTTTTGGCCTCGTGAAGGAGAAAGTATCGCTCTAGCTTGGGGGAGGCTTAAGTCAATGTTATATTCATGCCCCAATCATGAGCTCTCAAGAGAGATCATCATTCCGAATTTTTATTCTCGGCTTTCTCGTGATGATCAATCCATGCTCGATACTTCTTGTACTGGTTCCTTTATGAAGAAGACTATTGAATTCTGGTGAGATCTTTTAGAGATAATTAAAGGCAACTCTGAAGATTGGGAACTAGGCAAAGGTAAAGAGTCATGTATTAAGCTTAAGTATGATTGTGTTAAATCTTTTATTAATATCAATGCTTTTCAAAAGTTTAACACTAAATATGGACTTGACTCTGAGATAGTAGCCTCCTTTTGTGAATCATTTGCTACTCATGTTGATCTCCTTAAGGAGAAGTGGTTTAAATATCACCCACCTACTCCCGCCGTTCCAAAATACTTGACTTCCATTTGTCCAAAAATAGATGTACCTATATACTAAAACATGTCTAGATACATCTATACTTTGATAAATGGAAGGCATGTATTGTGGAACAGAGGGAGTATTAAAGAAGGGATTAAAGAACCGGCAATAGCTAAAGATGAAACTATTATTTATAATGTTGATCCAGTTGTTCCTACTGCTTACATTGAAAAACCACCTTCTCTTGTTAGGATAAAGGAACATGCTAAGGTTTCAATTATGGTCAATAGAAGTTATATAAGAGCACCTAAACCTGCTGAACAAATCAAAGTAGAACCTAGAGTTGCTATCGTTAAAGATCTCTTGGTAGAATTTATAAATGGGCATGTTATTTACTTCTGTAATGAAGCTGCTAGAATTGCTAAGCCCGATGAGAAAGATAAACATAGACCTGTTGTTGGCATGCATGTTTCTCAGTCAAAATAGGAGATCACTGTTATCATGGTTTATGTGACTTAGGTGCTAGCGCGAGTGCTATTCCTTTTACCTTATATGAAGAAATTATGAATGACATAGCACTCGCTGAAATAGAAGACATAGATGTTACTATTAAACTTGCTAATAGAGACACTATCACACCACTCGGGATTGTTAGAGATGTTGAAGTCTTGTGTGGGAAAATAAAATATCCTACTAATTTTCTAGTTCTTGGTTCCCCACAAGATGACATTTGTCCCATTATCTTTGGTAGACCTTTCTTAAACATCATTAATGCTAAAATAGATTGTGAGAAACAAACTGTCAGTGTTAGTTTTGGTGATGAGTCTCATGAGTTTAATTTTTCCAAGTTCAATAGAAAGCATCATAAGAAAGCACTGCCTAGTAAGGATGAAATAATTGGTTTTGCTTCTATTGCCATGCCTCCTACTGATCTACTAGAACAATATTTGCTAGACCATGAAAATGATATGCATATGCATGAAAGAAATGAGATAGATAAAATTTTCTTTGAACAACGACCTCTACTTAAACACAATGTGCATATTGAAACTCTAGGAGGTCCTCCTCCACCTAAAGGTGATCCTGTGTTTGAATTAAAACATTTGCCAGACACTTTGAAATATGCTTATCTTGATGAGAAAAATATATATCCTGTTATTATTAGTGCTAACCTTTCAGAAGATGAAGAATAAAGATTATTGAAAATTCTGAAGAAGCATCGTGTTGCTATTGGATATACTCTTGACGATCTTAAAGGCATTAGTCCCACTCTCTGTTAGCATAATATTAATATGGAACCTGATGCTAACCCATTGTTGATCACCAACGACGTTTAAAGCCTAAAATGAAAGAAGTGAGATGCGAGCACACTAATCTTGTCTTGAACTGGGAGAAGTGCCACTTTATGGTTAATGAAGCTATTGTCCTGGGACATAAAATTTCTGAACAAGGTATTGAGGTGGATAAAGCTAAAGTTGATGCAATTGACAAAATGCCATGTCCTAAAGATATCAAAGGTATTCGTAGTTTCCTCGGTCATGCTGGTTTCTATAGGAGGTTATTAAAGACTTCTCTAAAATTTATAGGCATCTTACAAATATTTTACAAATGGTGTTCCATTTGTTTTTTATGATGATTGTGTAGAAGCCTTTGAAACACTTGAGAAAGCCTTAATTTCTGCACCTATTGTTCAACCACCTGATTGGAACTTGCCTTTTGAAATTATATGTGATGCTAGTGATTGTGCTGTTGGTGCTATTCTAGGACAAAGAGTTGATAAGAAATTAAATGTTATTCATTATGCTAGTAAAACTCTAGATAGTGCCTAAAGAAATTATGCTACTACTGAAAAAGAATTTTTAGCAGCGGTGTTTGCTTGTGATAAATTCAGATCTTACATTGTTGATTCTAAAGTGATTGTTCACACTAATCATGCTGCTATAAAATATCTTATGGAAAAGAAAGATGCTAAACCTAGACTCGGTAGGTGGGTTCTCTTGCTACAAGAATTTGACTTGCATATCACAGATAGAAAAGGAGCTGAGAACCCCGTAGCTGAGAACTTGTTTGGGCTGGAAAATATTCTTGATGACCCACAACCTATTAATGATAGTTTTCCTCATAAGCAATTAGCTGCAATAAATGTCTCTCATAACACTCCCTTGTATGCTGACTATGCTAATTGTATTGTTGCTAAATATATACCACCTAGCTTCACATACCAACAAAAGAAAAAACTCTTCTATGATTTAAGACACTACTTTTGGGATGACCCAAATCTTTATAAAGAAGGAGTAGATGGTATTATTAGATGTTTTGTACCTGAGCATGAACAGGTACAAGTCCTACGGAAATGTCACTCCGAAGCTTACGGAGGGCATCATGCGGGAGACAGAACTGCTCATAAGGTATTGCAATATGGTTTTTATTGGCCTACTCTCTTCAAGAATGCTCGTAAGTTTGTTTTATCTTGTGATGAATGTCAAAGAATAGGTAATATTGGTAAGCATCGGGAAATTCCTCTGAATTATTTTCTTGCTATTGAACCATTTGAAGTTTGGGGTTTGGAATACATGGGACCTTTTCCTTCCTCTAATGCATATACACATATTTTGGTTGTTGTTGATTATGTTACTAAGTGGGTAGAAGCTATTCCAACTAGTAGTGTCGATCACAACACCTCTATTAAAATGCTTAAGGAAGTTATTTTCCCAAGGTTCGGAGTCCCTAGATATTTAATGACTGATGGTGGTTCACATTTTATTCATGGTGCTTTACGTAAAATGATTGCTAAGTATGATGTTAACCATAGAATTGCATCCCCCTATCATCCTCGGTCTAGTGGTCAAGTTGAACTTAGCAATAGAGAAATAAAATTAATTTACAAAAAACTGTCAATAGGCCCCGAAAGAATTGGTCTAAGAAATTAGATGATGCACTTTGGGCTTACAGAACAGCTTATAAAAATCCTATGGGTATGTCTCCTTATAAAATGGTTTATGGAAAAACTTGTCATTTGCCTCTTGAGTTGGAACATAAAGCATACTAGGTCAATACCCGTGTGTTGCTACGGGCAGAAGCCAAATGCTGGTGTGTTGTCACAAAATAATGAAAATATAGATGCATTGATCAAATTATTCATTTAATTCACATCATGGTGACATTCGTTTTTCATCGTATAATGACAAATACAAACTCTCTTTTGTTTCTTTCCTTCTTGGTGACTTCGTGTCTCCTTAGCCAACCAAATCGCTCACCACCAAAGAACTTATAAGTGGATATATGTTGTCCATGATTAAATTATATTAGTATCACTCAACTTCATGTGTCCATGTGTGTGTGACTATTACAAGCTACACATAGCTTGATTAAATAGCAGAGTCGAGCTTGCAGGAACTGCATGATTGAATCATGAAACTACCTAGCCACACCACCCACCGATGGCCTGTCTTATGAATAGTTTCTATCTATGAATCACATATGTCCAAACAAGGTAGTGTGCAATATGCTTGTTCTTGGTGATCTAGGTTGACCGCATAAGAAAAGATGTCAATGCTTTTAAGCTAGCGAATGTGTATAAAGTTAGTATATCTTTCTTACCGATGTCACGTTGTGGTCATGGTCGTGACATGTGGTGTCAGGGTCTTCACACTACCACCGCTCTCCTTCCGCATCTCCACCAAGTTCAGAGACGATGTGGTGGTGGCAGAACCGTCACTGTCCTTCGGGTTCGTCAGCTTCTATGCCGGCCAACTTCGGCCTGGGCTTCAATTTCTCTAGTTGAACGATGGCGGATGCCTCGCTCACACTCATGAATACTGTGAAGGCCACCATTTACCATGCCCTACCCGTCGGCATGGTGTCCATCACCGACATCACTTTCCCGTCCAGCCCGTAGCCAGCCATCCACCTTTCCCGTGACCCGCTCCACAACTGTGTGGCGGGCGCAGCCAGCCAACCAGTGATGGAGGACGGAGCTAGCCGTAGAGGTGGAATAGGGGAAGGCCAACGGCCACCGAGGCATGGCTGGTGGCGGCGTGTGTGTGAGGAGGCTACTCGTATGGGGTGGCGGCATGAGTGGGGCGACTGTGTGGGGATGGAAGATTGGAAGGTGTTGATTGGAGAGAGGCTGCTCAAGGAATCAAGGGTGGAGTCAGCATGCATGTGTGGGTTTTAACCGTTGATTTTTTAACTCTCTTTCTGCACGCGGGTGGAATCGAGCGAGACGGTGATTTTTTTCTTTCGATCGATCATTGGTGTTACGAAGCGAAGCACAACAAACATGACGTATAGACTTCCTCTAATAGTAAGGGATAGTAGAGATAATAGAGATTTAATAATAGAGACATCCAAAAGATAAAAAAGATATTTACCAGCATATCAATCTTCTAAGCAATGTGACAAAATATCAATAATCTTCATCAATTCTATGGATGCTTGCTTGATGTAGAACTTTGTCAAAGAGAAACCTGTAAGAACTTGTTGCGAAGGGAAATATATAATGTAGCCACAAATATGCCCGTGTTTTGAATGAAATAACAAAAAGATCATCATGTGAAAATTATTCTAATTTTGGAAATCATAGTAGAGCATGTATTTGACTTCCGTTTATATAGCGACTAATGGAGATTCACTTTTCTTCTTGGCAGTCATCATGTCTCCGTAACCACACTCTCCACGCAATTGTAAATGTCATAGTCCATTTGCAATTCTAATGTTTTCGGTTGTCCCTCTGGCGAGGTAGCTGTGCAACACTTTCTTTTTCGTGTTAGATTGAATAGCAATATTTCCACATTATGCACTAGATCTCGTCATCTCCCGAGCTTCACCTCTATTCTATATATACATCCAAAGATAATTAAATGTTGAAACTGGGTACATCAGCTCTATTTGTCATACAAAATGAACCACATGCTGGCATACCGGCGACGTCATTATGTTTTGCTCATGCAATGTGAAACTATTATCATTACATAGAAAGGATAACTTATAGTTAATTTTGATTGAATTGCTACTGGGAGACATGATATTTGTTGCACAACTTGGTATGGCACTAAGTTTGGCTCAATCTGCAAAACAAAATACTGATCCCTCCGTAAACTAATATAAGATCTTTTAGATCACTAAAATAGTTATTTAAAAGATCTTATATTACTTTGTAGAGGAAGTACTATTGTAGTCTCATACCACAAAGATAATTTCAGCCATTATTGTATTGATTGATAGACCAATATATCTTGTTTAACCAAATCATATTGTTACGCACCCATCCTCTCAAATTAGTACTATCAATTTTAAACATTAATATCAAGGGACAATTGCATTTTTGCCCCTAGTTGGAACCTACCCACGGGTTTTGCCCTTACTTTTCGACTCTGCTCAGTTTTGCCCTTAGATTTTCCTCCCAAGTCGCCCGAATGCCCTTTGACCATTTGACCAATACTTTGAAAATTCATAACAAATAGATATGAACTCAGAAAAATGCAAATAAGATATCAAAATGTTCGGATAAACATTACCTTTATGTGTATGTCATTTGCATTTAGGACAAAAGTACCATTTAAACAACCTAAGGTTATTAATGTTATTAACATTATTGAAAATAAAAAGGTATAAACATTTTTTCAGGAATAAAAATTACATGCAAATGTAGGTGACATTTTTTGAACATCCTAACATCTTATTTGCATTTTTCCGAGTTCATATCAACTTGTTATGAATGTTAAAAGGACTTTGACCATTATTCTGAAACTTCATAACAAGTTGATATGAACTCAGAAAAATGCAAATAAGATATCAGAGTGTTTAGAAAATGTCACATACATTTGCCTGTAATTTTTTATTCTTGAAAGAAGTATTGTTTATACCTTTTATTTTTATTAATGTTAATACATTAATAACCTTAGGTTTTTTAAACGGTACTTTTGTACTAAATTAAAATTACATACACATAAAGGTAATGTTTATCTAAACATTTTGATATCTTATTTGCATTTTTCTGAGATCGTATCAATTTGTTATGAATTTTCAAAGTATTGGCCAAACGGTCAAATGGCATTCGGGCGACCTGGGAGGAAAATCTAAGGGCAAAACTGAGCAGAGTCAAAAAGTAAGGGCAAAACCCATGGGTAGGTTCCAACTAGGGGCAAACATGCATTTGTCCCTAATATCAATGCACCAATATTCACTACAACCCACAAAAAAATCACAATAGGAAAGAGATATAAGAGTAGTCCAAGTTATCGAGGGATTATCAATGAAAAAAACCTCTGCAATTTGAGATTGCCTAAGCAATGTGATTTATAGCCCTTATCTGCAGATATATACATGCACCAGATATATGTCAAGTTAGTAAGCACAATTAGATTTGAGGTATGGATGACTGAAGCACAAACTCTACATTTTGTACTCAAAGTGAACGAAAGGAAGCCACGGGAAATTGGTAATACAAACTTATTATAAACAGATCTAGAGCATGTATGTTAGCACACATGCTATCTAAAATTATTTTGCATCTTCTTGGAGAAAATTTTGCCATGCCAAATTAGCATAAATTAAGCTACAAGATTGTACGTTGGCAACACACAGCCACATGTACCTTGGATCTTCTCTAAACTTTCAAAGCTAGCCCACCTACAGCTCAGGAATTAGGCCGGACACCGCTTACATGATGCACACATCCTCTCTTCCACGACCACGGTCGTCGTCTTCCTCCATCAAATTTGTCGCAGTCATCACGTCCCTGGCCTTGCTAATGCGATGAAGTGGTGCAGCTCGTGCATGCACGCACGCTGGGCACGAATTGCACCTCCTTCTTGCAGGCGATGTTGGCAAACACCATTGAATAAATCTCAGGCCCCTGTCACGTTTTCAGTTATCTCAGTTAGTACTTCGGTTTTTTGTCAGGTTAGGCTCAAACACTTTTTTCTGTTAGCTAGTTTAGCTCGCAGGTCTAACAGCCTGAGCGACTCTCACGCCTCGTGGTATGCTCGTGGATCATGACGGCAAAAGCCAGGTGCGTGAAGCCCTATTTCCGTTCTGTAAGTATGAATACATAGAAGAGAAATAGAATAGCAAAGCTCTGAAGTTTGTGCAGCAAAAAATACTTGTTTCTTCCTTCTTCCTCGAGTAATCTCTCGTTCACGTGTGTTCACTCGAAGGGCACTTAGGGTGCAGACAAACACGTCGGTGTGCCACATCTTTGCTCCCCAGGAACTCAAGTCGATTTCATCATGGTTGTCCCCCACAAACAATGTATGAATTTGCTATCAATTGATCCACACACCATTAGTATAATAGTCATCATGATTGCAGTAAAAGCTCATCAGTAATCTAAAATTGGAAGCGACGATGTACGCACCTAGTATGTGCTGACAGTGACGGTTCCGGTGGGCGACGGAGTTCCCCAAGACGAGCTTGGTGTATGTAGAGACGCTACCATGGATGAATTGGCTCTTTGTTAGGAAACTTCGGCACGGTCCTGTCCAGACTGGCCCCGGCTCGGTCAGGGCGCCTGGACCATGTCCACCCTGAGGAGGCCACCGACCGCGTTCCCAACGACACCCACAACCTCTCCCCAGCTCTTGGTCACGACTCGTGACGCGGTCAGCATTCACCACCATGGGGTCGCTGCCACTCTTCGCGCTCCAACAATGCAGGCACACACACCCGCTGCCCCATCAGCGTCGCCCCCGGTCAACCGCCCCATATCTCAATTTTGATCTGGAGAAAGAAAAGGGTGAGAGATGAACAACCCTGTGGGATAGACTTATACAGCCACCTTCTGCTTGCCGCCACCGCCGTCCCATTACTACTTCATGTGGCACTCCCCCGTCGCTGCTGCTATGAGGAGGGGAGGAAGAGTAGGACTGGGGCGATGGTGGAATAGATCGCATGTGTTTTATTTTTCTTAACAGATCGTGCATGGGGCTCTGTATAAAAGGGGAGGAGGAACGGGTGGGGTGGGCTGATTTTTCGGGAGTTCGTTTTGGCATAAAACTAAAGGAAAGATAAAAATGGGAGGTGTGATATCTTTGGAAACCATCGATCGAGAGATCGGTCATTCGGTGGAAAGAAATTGAACGAAACGAAACAAACAATGTACCGACGTTGAGAGATTTATAAGGTAAAGTTAATTAATCTGATCTTTAGATATTGATCATGCTTGATTCTTTCACATAAATACATTACTAAATAATTTATACCAGCATGGAAAGTTCTGATCCGTTTTGATTTTTTCGTTTCATTCAGATTTTTTCATTGGGTGAGAGGGTGACGCGAAACTAAACCGGTGGGGTGGGGGAGGGGACGAAAAAACCCCAGTGAAAAAAGGTTGAAGTGGTGGGACGAAAATAAATCGTGGAGACTATTCACCAACTCGTACATTAGGAGTAGAGATTGGGCAATTAAAGAACTCGACTATGATTCCAAACTTGCAGGTGAAAAGAGGTTATTTGATATTAGCTCACTAAATGAATGGAGAACCCAAGCCTATGAAAATAAAACATTATTTAAAGAAAAAGTTAAAAGATGGCATGATAAAAGAATCCAAAAGCGTGGGTTCAAAGTTGGAGAACATGTTCTTTTGTACAACTCTCATTTCAGATCTGGAGCTATCAAAATGGGAAGGACCTTATATTATCGAGGAGGTTTATCGATCTGGAGCTATCAAAATAAATAATGCCAAAGGTACTGACCCAAAGGTTGTCAATGGGCAAAGAATAAAACACTATATCTCAGGTATGCCCATTCATGTTGAAAGCAATGTTATCCAAACTATGACACCAGAAGAACACATAAAAGAAACCTTCCGGAACACTCCAGAATCATGAAAAAAGAGCAGGTACGTGATATAGAAAGTAAACAGACTCTGAAAAATCCGCAAAAATATTTTTTGTCAGTTTCATGTTTTGATGCATAATAATGCTTTTTGGAGTAACTCTAGTGCCTTTTCTCTCATAATATGCAAGGTTCACACAAAGAGGGAGAATACCGGCAACTGGGATTCTAGACCTGAAAAAGCTACGTCGGGCCACCTATTCCGCACATCTCCAAATGAGCCGAAACTTCACGGAGATTTTTTATGGAATATATAAGAATTATTGGAGCAAATAACTACCAGAGGGGACCCACCAGGTGGGCACAACCCACATGGGCACGCCAGGGAGCCCAGGCGCGCCCTGGGGTTTGTGCCCTCCCCGGCCCACCTCCGGTGCCCCTCTTCTGGTATATAAATTATTTTGACCTAGAAAAAAATAAGGATAGTACTTTCAGGACGAAGCGCTGCCGTCTCGAGTCAGAACTTGGGCAGGAGCACTTTTGCCTTTCGGCGGAGCGATTTGCTGGAGGAACTTCCTTCCCGAAGGGGGAAAGCATCGTCATCATCATCACCAACAACTCTCCCATATTTGGGAGGACAATCTCCATCAACATCTTCAACAACACCATCTCCTCTCAAACCCTAGTTCATCTCTTGTGTTCAATCTGAAGGAAATACGCCCTAGAGGCAATAATAAAGTTGATATTTTTTATTTCCTTATGTCATGATAAATGTTTATTATTCATGCTAGAATTGTATTAACTGGAAACTTGATACATGTGTGGATACATAGACAAAACACCGTGTCCCTAGTAACCCTCTACTAGACTAGCTCATTAATCAAAGATGGTTAAGTTTCCTAACCATAGACATGTGTTGTCATTTGATGAACGGGATCACATCATTAAGAGAATGATGTGATGGACATGACCCATCCGTTAGCTTGGCATATTGATCGTTCATTTTTATTGCTATTGCTTTCTTCATGTCAAATACATATTCCTTGAACTATGAGATTATGCAACTCCCAGATACCGCAGGAAGACCTTGTGTGCTATCAAACATCACAACATAATTAGGTGATTATAAAGATGCTCTACAGGTATCTCCGAAGGTGTTTGTTGGGTTGGCATAGATCGAGATTAGGATTTGTCGCTCAGAGTATTGGAGAGGTATCTCCGGGCCCTCTCGGTAATGCACATCATAAGGAGCCTTGCAAGAAAAGTGACTAATGAGTTAGTTACAAGATGATGTATTATGGAACGAGTAAAGAGACTTGCCGGTAACGAGATTCAATTAGGTATGTGGATACCGACGATCGAATCTCGGGCAAGAACATATGTTGTCATAACGGTTTGACCGATAAAGATCCTCGTAGAATATGTGGGAGCCAATATGAGCATCCAAGTTTCGCTATTGGTTATTGACCAGAGAGGTGTCTCAGTCATGTCTACGTAGTTATCGAACCCGTAGGGTCCGCACGCTTAACGTTCGATGACGATTTAGTATTATATGAGTTATGTGATTTGGTGATCTAATGTTGTACGGAGTCCCGGATGAGATCACAAACATGATGAGGAGTCTCGAAATGGTCGAGAGGTAAATAATGATATATAGGATGATCGTATTCGGACACCAAAAGTGTTCCGGATAGTATCAGGTATTTATCGGAGTACCGGAGTTGGGGGGGGGGGGTTACCGGAACCCCGGGGGGAAGATATGGGCCATGTAGGCCATAGGAGGGGATCACACCAGCCCACAAGGGGTGGTGCCCCCCAAGGAAGGAGGCCGAATTGGAGAAGGGAAAGAGGGGGTTTGGCCCCCCATTTCCTTCTCTCCTTCCTCTTCCCTTTTCCCCCCTCCGGAAATAAGGAAAGGGGGGAGGCCGAATTGGGAGGACCCCATGTAGGATTCCTCCTACTTGGGGTGCCCCATGGCTGCCTCTCCTACTGTCGGTGTCAAAACCGGCGGATCTCGGGTAGGGGGTCCCGAACTGTGCGTCTAGGCCGGATGGTAACAGGAGGCAAGGGACACGAAGTTTTACCCAGGTTTGGGCCCTCTTGATGGAGGTAAAACCCTACGTCCTGCTTGATTAATATTGATGATATGGGTAGTACAAGAGTAGATCTACCACGAGATCGGAGAGACTAAACCCTAGAAGCTAGCCTATGGTATGATTGTTGTTCTGTATGTTGTCCTACGGACTAAAACCCTTCAGTTTATATAGACACCGGAGAGGGTTAGGGTTACACAAAGTCGGTTACAATGGTAGGAGATCTATATATCCGTATCGCCAAGCTTTCCTTCCACGCCAAGGAAAGTCCCTTCCGGACACGGGACGAAGTCGTCAATCTTGTATCTTCATAGTCCAGGAGTCCGGCTGAAGGTATAGTCCGGCCATCCGGACACCCCCTAATCCAGGACTCCCTCAGTAGCCCCTGAACCATGCTTCAATGACGACGAGTCCGGCGCGCAGATTGTCTTCGGCATTGCAAGGCGGGTTCCTCCTCCAAGTACTTCATAGAAGATTTTGAACACAAAGATAATGTCCGGCTCTGCAAAAATAAGTTTCCACATATTGCCATAGAGAATAATATTTACACAAATCTAATCCTCTGACGTATTCCGTATTGTGACGCACCATGACCAAGCCTTTATTCAAATCATTTTACTATCCCACCTCAATGTGTCATGCGAGGCGGTTTCCTTGACACGTCTTGTTAAAGCAGAGATCGTGTCCCCTTATTCTGGGATTCTCATCAATACGGGCGTGGGTAACCCAACCGCTTCTAGGACTCCTAGACTATAGGCAAGTCCAAACGGCCACGGAGAGGACGCTTGATATTCACCCTCTCTATAAAGGGACAAGGCTTTTATTTTTTCCCTCCCGTGCTCAATCGAATCCTTCCCCCACCTCAAGCTCAAATGCCCAAAGTTCAGGTCAGGTGCTCCGAACCTTCAGTCATGTCCGGATCTAGCCTTCAAGGCCGATGGGTGCCTTCCTCCATCACGGAAGAAGACATCAAAAAGTTGAGGGAGGCCAGATATCTGACCGCCGAGATTTTGCATCGGCTGCCTGCCCGGGGGCAGGCCGTCCCCTCCCCCGAACCCAACGAGAACGTTGTGTTCGTCTCCCACTTCCTCCGAGGTCTAGGCCTTGCTCTGGATCCTTTCATCAGGGGTTTGATGTTTTATTATGGGCTAGATTTCCATGATCTAGCTCCGGACTCCCTTCTTCATATCACGACATTTATTGTCGTGTGTGAGGCCTTCCTCCGGGTTACCCCTCACTTTGGCCTGTGGCTCAAGACCTTTGAAGTAAAGCCGAAGTTGATCGAGGGGCAACATGCAGCGTGTGGAGGTGCCTCAATATGCAAGATGACGGGAGCTCCATGGCCCAAAGGTTCCATTCCAGAGGTGTCTGAATTGTGGCAACAGGAGTGGTTCTACATCACGGCTCCTAGAAGTGCCAAGTGGGCGGCCGCCCGTGTTTTCCGCTCGGGCCCTCCACCACAACTGATGTCATGGATCAGCAGAGGTCTGAGCTGGGGTCCAGCCAAGGACGTGCCTATACTGCAAAGCCGCATTCGAGATCTCTTCAATGGAGATTTTAGTTTGGTTGCGGTAATACAAGTTATGCTGGTTCGTCAAGTCCAGCCTTGCAAACGCTGGCCCCTTCGCTTGTGGGAGTTCAATCCCGAGGGACCGCGTGTCATTCAAAATTTTCTCGGCCTGACGTACGAGGAGATGCACAAGTCATTCTTCGGACCTCAGGTAGAGTGTCCGGAAATCACCAAGGACGTGGGCCTGAGCAGTAACCGCGCCGCCGAATAGGTAAGGAATCTTCCGGCCGAACATACTATCTCTCATTTGTTACGGAGTTATTTCTGAGAGTTTGCTTTTTGACCAGGACTGGCTAACAAAGGTGAAGTTGATTCGGTGTTCGGCCCCCCTCCCTGAGGGTTTGGACAATCCGGTATTGGAAAAGATGCTCCAGGTTGCACCTTGCCCGGAGCCCTTGAATGAAGATGCTGGGGAGGATAATATGGGCGGACGCGGTCCCCCAACGCTGCCCATTCTAACCGAGGGCGTGAGCGTCTCCATGAAGGAAGACGACCGGAGGAGGAAAAGGACTGTGCCTGGGGATTCGGAAGTCAAAGCTTCCAAACGGGAGAAGAAGTCTCCCACAGAGGGTCCTACCTTGGGGGTGCTTTTGCCGCACAAAGTCCGCGGGGGGATCAATTCTCCAGCGAGCCGTAAGTGACCCGAAATACTTTAATAGTATAGGTATGTCATCTTTTTCTTCTGAGAAAATAACCACCGCATATATCTTTGCAGTTCGGGCCTTAGCCCCTCTCAAATGAGCTCGTCTTCGGGGGATCTTCTTCTAGAGATGATGGAGAGCGAAACGCCTCCTCTGGACTCCTCCGCTCCAGAAGCGGGCGACCCCGAAGTGTCGTCGCGGAGGGCCTCTCCGAGTCCGGTGAGGCCAGAAGATAATCCCATTGACCCCCGAAGCTCCCAGTGTCTGGCTCCCAAAGAGCGCGGACAAAAGAGTCCGGCACAGTCTGGTGTGCGATCGGATGTTCTGAGGGAGTTGGTGGGGCGAGCAACCATCTCAGATGAACACCGTGTTCTGATGAATACGATGATGGAGAGAATCTCGTCCACCGAAAGCGGATTGCATGAAGCTTTTATGAGTCTACTAACAGGCTTTGAGGTACGTAAAATAATGTATGATAGTCCTGCACATGCTAGGTGTGCCCTGTGTAGATAGTAGCCCCTGAGACTCTGGTTGTCATCGGAAACGATGACGAACAGAGGATCATATTCCCAGGTAATAACCATACTGCCTCTATGTGCAGGTGATGGAAGCTCCGGTGGCCAGCCGGACTAGCGAGTTTGCCCATTTAGAACGGCAGTTGGATGCGGCAGATGCCGACATCGAGCTTGTTAACAAAAGGCTGAGGCACAGGGTAAGTGTCATTATCTGGTAAACGCCACATAGTAAGAGCAGCGTGATGCCAGTATCTTTAATATGTTGTGACTGCAGATGGAGCTGCCACTGTTGAAGCCTTGCAGGCAGAACTTGCCCGAGCCAAGGAACAAGCAAGGTTTGGTAATGCGGCTGCTTTGAAGGCGGCCGAAGAGTTGAAATCCGAGAAGGCCGCGCATGGCGAGAGCCGAGATAAGATGGCCAAGATGGTCATAGAATTAAAAGCCGCCGCCAACCGTTGCCGGGTTCTTGAAAAGGAAAACCTAGCAAAGGCATCGGATCTTGATAAGGCTATTGCGACGAGAAAAGACATCCGCTCTGCTATGAGGGCGAAGAAAGAGGAGCTGCGGGAAGCCGGGGATATTGTAGCTGGGAAATCCTTTATGTTGCGGAGGAAGTTCGGAGATCCACGGTATGCCTCTCTGGATCGGCTGTGGAGTTCGGAGAATGTGTATATGGATTTGGCGGCGAGCACTGCCGATGCGGCCAAGTACTTCCAGGGTTAGACAGACCGTGAAGTGGACCAACTGTTTTGGACACAATTCCATTCTCCCGAGCGTCCGCTTTCATTGACTGACCAATTAGCCGAATGGGCCGAACTGAATAGGTTGTCCGGACTCGCCATGAGGTCTGTTGTGGATCAGCTATGGCCGAAAAGGCCAAAACCAAACAGCTATTTCAGCTTGGTGCAGCAGTTCCTTGACGTGGTGCCGCGCATTAATGTGATGAAGAGGTCGGCGTGCATAGAGGGATCACGGATGGCCTTTGCCCGTGTTAAAGCATACTGGGCGGAGATGGATGCTACCACTATTGCAGCGCGGGATTCGGCCATAGGTCGAATGGCCGCTGAGCACTACTTTGAAGAAGTTCTTGAGGGTGCTCGTTTGATAGAGACCCAGTGCTCAAAAAATATTATGTTTGAGTGATATGTAATCTCATTGTAAGCGAAATGCTTTTATAAAATTTTATAAGGCTATTTTTATACTTTTGCCTGAAAGTAATATGATGCCTCCTGGGCGGCCGTTTATGTATACATGTGTATAACCTGAAAGATTGCAGCCGTTGACTTCAACCCCCACGCATATAATGCGGAGGTGCTCGCAAAAAACACACGTTCACACTTAACCCAACGTCTTAGTCCTATTAAGGAGGTGATAGCGGAGCGAGCGAGGCAACCGGACTATAATGCTTTAGCACTTTCACTTAGCCATAGGAGTTTGACAGTGGGGCTACTAGATAGCCCCTGGTGGCTCCGCACTCTCCCGATCCCGGGGTGCGTACATGCCTGGCCGAAAAACGGCCCTTCGTTAAGGCGGAGGAATTCTAACATTCCAACAAGTCATCGAGTGGTTGACCAGTCTCACGCTATATCATGATAGTCGGTTTTCGGCTTTCTCTACTGAGGTGCTCGTCCGAATGAACCAGGGCACAATCGCAGTAGTTCTCCTGGTGCTACCTTAGCCAGTTAAGTGGAACGTAAGGCACCAAAACACAGGATCTGGGCAAACCCAACATTTGACCAAAGACAATGATTCGGAGCTGATGCATATAGGGCCAAACTCGCGACGCCGAACACTCCCTAAGGTATTCGGTCTTTGTGGTATAAACCGGGCCTAAATAATGGCCTTTGTAAGAAGCCCCTTGTGTCTAGGTATGTGCATTGTTCTGGCGTGGCCACATGCCAAGACGTCAATCCTTCTCAACAGTGGATATGTATCAACAAGAGACAGTAAAAAAGGTTTACGCAGGGTCTTAATCTAAAAAGAATCCTTGGAGCGGGTCCCTGCTGCACGTCTGCGCCTGTGTCTCCGTTGTGCCGTATCCTGGATGGGTGTAGCACGATGATCGTCTGTAAAAGAGAGGAATTTAGGTGAAAAAGTTGTCGTGCAAAAATATAGTTTTTAAAGAAACCATGTATAATTCAAGATGAGAAGAAATTGCCACTTGTCTGCGCGCGTTGAGCCCCTTGTATCAAATAGGGGTGTGACCATTTATTCGGTATAAATAGTGGCACCGGACTTGATTAGTTGTGTCTGAGGTCTTGACGACCTATTGGATGCTTTCACTGGTCCGGGCGCCTTTAGTGTGCGGCTGCCAAGGCAGCCGCACTCTCTTCGGCGCGCAGAGATCGGTTGATATTTCTGTTCACTGAAATGATGCCACGTGGACCGGGCATCTTGAGTGCGAGGGAGGCATAGTGTGGTATTGCATTAAAGCGAGCGAAAGCTTCGCGTCCGAGCAGTGCTTCATAGCCACTTTGGAACGGAGCAATGTGGAAGGTTAGATGCTCGCGACGGAAGTTATCGGGGGAGCCGAATATAACTTGTAGTAGGAGGGAGCCCGTACAACGAGCCCCTGGGCCTGGCGTTACTCCTTTAAAGGTAGTATTGCTATGGCGAATTTTTGTTGGGTCTAACCCCATCCCGCGGATTGTATCCTGATATATTAGGTTTAGATTGCTGCCACTGTCCATCAAGACTCGTGTGAAGTGATATCCGCCAATTACTGGGTCTAATACCAGGGCAGCCCATCCTGCGCGTCGGATACTTGCTGAGTAATCGCGATGGTTGAAAGTGATCGGTTGAGACGACCAGTGGCAGGACTTCACGGTGACAGGCACTTGGGTATATTTTCCTGGGAGTGCCACATTATTTTTTCCCTTGATCACGTGTAACACGTTTACAGTTTTGACTTCTGGTGGAAATTTCTTTTGTTCCCCAGTGTCTTGCTTGGGAGGCTCGTCCTCGTCTTCACTTGGTGTATCCTCCCCCTTGTGTACGGCATTGAGCTTGCCGGACTGCTTGAAGACCCAACATTCTCTGTGGGTATGATTAGCAGGTTTACCAGGGGTACTATGGATCTGACATACTTGGTCCAGAATTTTTTTGAGGCTGGACAGTTCATCCCCGGTGCCTTTAGAGGGCGGCTTTTGACCTGGCTGAGAGCTTTTGAATCCGGCGTTTACTGCCGTGCCCTTCGTGCTATCTTCTTTATTCCGGCGTTTGTTATTGCTGTTGCACCATGATTTCGCGTTTCCATCTCTAACTTCAGATGTACTGGGGTCGCTGGTGCTGCATCTGGCTAGCCAGCTGTCCTCACCCACGCAAAAGCGGGTCATGAGGCTTGTTAATGCCGCCATCGTTCTCGGCTTGTTTTGGCCAGGTGTCTGGCGAGCCATTCATCACGAACGCTATGCTTAAAAGCTGCCAAGGCTTCGGCGTCCGGACAGTCAACAATCTGTTTCTTTTTAGTAAGAAACCTGTTCCAAAGCTTTC
Organism: Triticum aestivum; assembly: GCF_018294505.1. NCBI lineage: Eukaryota > Viridiplantae > Streptophyta > Magnoliopsida > Poales > Poaceae > Triticum > Triticum aestivum. The sequence continues at coordinate 240,776,860 of NC_057806.1, forward strand.
AGGCTGACTCTCCGGGCTGTTGAGTTATATGACTCAAATCGTCCGCATCCGGAGGTCGGACATAAGTCCCTTGAAAATTTGCCCGAAAGGCGTCTTCGAGCTCTTCCCAACTTCCAATGGAGCTTTCGGGGAGGCCTTTAAGCCAGTGACGAGCTGGCCCTTTGAGCTTGAGGGGTAAGTACTTGATGGCGTGGAGATCATCTCCTCGAGCCATATGGATATGAAGGATGTAGTCCTCAATCCAGACCCCAGGGTCTGTTGTTCCGTCGTATGTCTCTATGTTTACAGGTTTGAATCCCTCTGGAAATTCATGGTCTAGCACCTCATCGGTGAAACATAGGGGGTGTGCGGCACCCCTGTAGCTGGGTGTACCGCGTTGTTCGGATGTTTGTTGTGTTGCATTGTATGCTGGGGCGCGCTTGCGTGGTCCATAGATGGATCTTGTTGCGCCGTCCTTTGGGTGCGAGCCCTCGCCTGGGTCGCGTGTTGTATTGTGAGTGGCGTTGTATGCCGCTCTGTGTTGGTAGAGGGGTCGTCTATCCGGCCAGGTGGCTGCTTTGATATTTGGTTGTGGGGGGTCTGAGGCCTCCTCATCAAATTCAGGTAGTAGCGTCCGCTTTGGGTAGCTCTTGGAGGGGCGATTGTCGCCGTACCTCGCTGCTGTGTTGAGTATTTTACTCCATCTGATTTGGAGTGTGTCTTGCGCAGCCTTGAGCCTTTCCTTCTGCTTTTTAAGACTCCTCGCGGTGGCAACAAGCCTTTTACGGGCATTCCACTGCTCCGGGTGCCTGTCCGGCGTTATGTCGTCCGGACCATTATCCTTGATAGAATTTGTTTTTTCGGTTTGATTATCCGGATTGCCATTGTCCGGCAGCGGTTCGCCCTGCTCCAGCGCTGGGTCTGTGTGATCGTTATTTCTGTCGAGGCGGGATTTGGGGCGGCACTTGCGTCGCCGCTTTGACTGCTTCTTGAGGGAACAAGCATTCGGTGCGTCCTTCCGATCCTCGTCGTCATCTTTTGGTGCGTCCACCATGTATACGTCATATGACGAGGTGGCTTTCCAGGGCCCAATAGGCACTGGTTCTTCATCGTCTCCTGCATTGGTGTCCATACCGTCGATGTCTTCGGAGTCGAAGTCGAGCATGTCGGTTAAATCATCGACAGTGGCTACAAAGTGGGTGGTGGGTGGGCTTTGAATTTCTTCATCGTCCGTATCCCAACCTTGCTGACCGTAGTCCGGCCAGGGCTCTCCTGATAAAGAGAGAGACTTTAGTGTCTTCAGAATATTGCCGAAAGGCGAGTGCTGAAAGATGTCTGCGGCAGTAAACTCCATGATCGGCGCCCAATCGGATTCGATCAGCAGGGGCGCGGAGGGTTCGGAGTCCGGAGAGGAGTCTGGCTCCTTGGAGTCCCGAGTCTCGCGGAGTGTGGGGCTGGTGTTCGGCTCGATCACCGTTGGGATCGCAGCCCCCGAGGCGGCGTCCAACCACCCATCCTCGATCGGCGCAGTTGGCTCCGAATTAAGGGTTGAAGCCGATGCGGGTGCGGCCTCCAGGGCATTGTTCGGCGGCAGAGCTAGATCATGCTCATCGTGACAGTGCGGCGCGCTCGGCAGTGGCTCGAATCCGTCGAAGATCAAGTCCCCGCGGATGTCAGCCGTGTAGTTTAAACTTCCAAATCTGACCTGATGGCCAGGGGCATAGCTTTCGATCTGCTCCAGATGGCCAGGTGAATTGGCCCGCAGTGCGAAGCCGCCAAAGATGAAGATCTGTCCGGGGAGGAAGGTCTCACCCTGGACTGCATCGCTATTGATGATCGTAGGAGCCATCAATCCTGATGGTGACGACACAGAGGAACTCTCAATGAAAGCACCAATGTTGGTGTCAAAACCGGCGGATCTCGGGTAGGGGGTCCTGAACTGTGCGTCTAGGCCGGATGGTAACAGGAGGCAAGGGATACGAAGTTTTACCCAGGTTCGGGCCCTCTTAATGGGGGTAAAACCCTACGTCCTGCTTGATTAATATTGATGATATGGGTAGTACAAGAGTAGATCTACCACGAGATCGCAGATGATAAACCCTAGAAGGTAGCCTATGGTATGATTGTTGTTTTGTATGTTGTCCTACGGACTAAAACCCTCCAGTTTATATAGACACCGGAGAGGGTTAGGGTTACACAAAGTCGGTTACAATGGTAGGAGATCTATATATCCGTATCGCCAAGCTTGCCTTCCATGCCAAGGAAAGTCCCTTCCGGACACGGGACGAAGTCTTCAATCTTGTATCTTCATACTCCAGGAGTCCGGCTGAAGGTATAGTCCGGCCATCTGGACACCCCCTAATCCATGACTCCCTCACCTACCCTCTCACCTATATATATGTGGGGAGGGGGCGCCTAGAACACACAACAACAATCGTTAGCCGTGTGCGGCGCCCCCACCACAGTTTACACCCCGGTCATAAATTTGCAGTGCTTAGGCGAAGCCCTGCGAGAATCACTTCACCATCACCGTCACCACGCCGTCGTGTTGACGGAACTCATCTACTTCCTCGATGCCTTGCTGGATCAAGAAGGCGAGGGATGTCATCGTGCTGAACGTGTGCAGAACTCGGAGGTGTTGTACATTCGGTGCTTGATCAGTCGGAGCTAGAAGAAGTTCGAATAGATCAACCGCGTTGTCAAAGGCTTCCACTTTCGGTCTATGAGGGTACGTAGACACACTCTCCCCCTCTCGTTGCTATGCATCTCCTAGATAGATCTTGCATGAGTGTAGGAATTTTTTTGAAATTGCATGCTACGTTTCCCAATAGTGGCATCATGAGCCAGGTCTATGCGTAGATGATATGCATGAGTAGAACACAAAAAGTTGTGGGCGCTGATTGTGATACTCCTTATTACCAATGTCTTATTTCGATTCGGCGGTATTGTTGGATGAAGCGGCCTGTACCAACCTTACATGACCACGTTCATGAGATCGGTTCCAACGACAGACATGCAACTAGTTTTGCATAATGGTGGCTGGCGGGTGTCTGACTGCGGCCGGTCCTTGTTGAAGGTTAAAACAGCAAACTTGATAAATCACCATTGTGGTTTTGATGCGTAGGTAAGAACGGTTCTTGCTAGAAGCCCATAGCAGCCATGTAAAACTTGCAACAACAAAGTAGAGGCCGTCTAACTTGTTTTTGCAGGGCATGTTGTGATGTGATATGGCCAAGACATGATGTGATATACGTTATTGTATGAGATGATCATGTTTTGTAGCAGTTATCGGCAACCAGCAGGAGCCTTATGGTTGTCTCTTTATTGTATGAAATGCAAACGCCATGTAATTGCTTTACTTTATCACTATGCGTTAGCGATAGTTGTAGAAGCAATAGTTGGCGAGACGACCACGACACTTCGATGGAGATCAAGGTGGCGAGCCAACGATGATGGAGATCATGACGATGCTTTGGAGATGGAGATCAAAAGCACAAGATGATGATGGACATATCAGGTCACATATTTTGATTGAATGTGATGTTTATCTTTTATGCATCTTATTTTGCTTAGTACGGCGGTAGCATTATAAGATGACCCCTTAACTAAAATTTCAAGGTATAAGTGTTCTCCCTGAGTATGCACCATTGCGACAGTTCGTCGTGATAAACTCTACGTTCACATACAACGGGTGCAAGATAGTTTTGCACATGCGGAATACTCGGGTTAAACTTGATGAGACTGGCATGTGCAGACATGGCCTCAGAACACTGGAGACCGAAAGGTCGAACATGAATCATATAGTAGATATGATCAACATAGAGATGTTCACCATTGATGACTACTCCATCTCACGTGATGATCGGATATGGTTTAGTTGATTTGGATCACGTAATATTTAGATGACTTGAGGGATGTCTATCTAAGTGGGACTTCTTAAGTAGTTTGATTAATTGAACTTAATTTATCATGAACTTAGTCCTGATAGTATTTGCAAATTATTCATAGATCAATAGCTCGCGATATAGCTCCCCGCCTATTTTCGACATGTCCCTAGAGAGAAATAAGTTGAAAGATGATAGTAGCAATGAAGCGGACTGGGTCCGTGATCTGAGGATTATCCTCATTGCTACACAGAAGAATTATTTCCTTGATGCACCGCTAGGTGACAGGCCTATTGTAGGAGAAGATGCAGACGTTATGAAAGTTCGACAAGCTCGGTATGATGACTACCCGATAGTTTAGTGTGCCATGCTTTACGGCTTAGAACCGGGACTTCAAAACCGTTTTGAACGCCACGAAACATATGAGATGTTCCAAGAGTTGAAATTGGTATTTCAGACTCATGCCCATGTCGAGAGGTATGAGACCTCTGACAAGTACTTTGCCTACAAGATTGAGGAGAATAGCTCAACAAGTGAGCATGTGCTCAGAATGTCTGGGTACTACAATCACTTGAATCAAGTGGGAGTTAATCTTCTAGATAAGATAGTGATTGATAGAGTTCTCTAGTCACTATAACCAGGCTACTAGAACTTCGTGATGAACTATAATGTGCAAGGGATAGTGGAAAAGATTCTCGAGCTCCTCGCGATGCTGAAATCGGCGAAGGTAGAAATCAAGAAAGAACATCAAGTGTTGATGGTTAACAAGACCACTAGTTTCAAGCAAAAAAGGGCAAAGGAAAGGAAAGGTAACTTCAAGAAGAATGACAAGCAAATTGCCACTCCCATGAAGAATCTTAAAGCTAGACCTCAGCCTGAAACTGAGTGCTTCTATTGCAAAGGGAATGGTGACTCAAAGCGGAACTACCCCAAATACTTGGCGGATAAGAAGGATGGCAAAGTGAACAAAGGTATGTTCGATATACACGTTATTGATGTGTACTTTACTAGTGTTCATAGTAACCCCAAGGTATTTGATACCGGTTCAGTTGCTAAGATTAGTAACTCAAAACAGGAGTTGCAGAATGAACATAAACTAGTTAAGGGTGAGGTGACGATGTGTGTAGGAAGTGATTCCAAGGTTATCATATCACCATCGCACACTCCCTCTACCTTCGAGATTAGTGTTGGACCTAAATAAATGTTATTTGGTATTTGCATTGAGCATGAATAAGATTGGATCATCTTTATTGCGATACAATTATTCATTTAAGTCAGAGAATAATTGTTGTTCTGTTTACATGAATAAAACCTTCTATGGTCATACATCCAACGTAAATGGTTTACTGAATCTCGATCGTAGTGTCGGTGCAACAGACCCTGGGTCCGTTGCCCAGACTGTGCGCAGGCATGGGAGCAAGACTGAAGCACTAGCCCAAGTCAGAGATCAAGGGACCAAGAGATTTGAAGAAGCAACATACAGCTCAAAGGGACCAAGATCAAGCTAGAGGAGCAATATATCGGCAAGAGAAGGGCCTCCCTTGCCGGGCAGGCGAGCCCGGCAAGGGGCGAGGCCACTGCCAGAAGCAAGTGATCCAGGCACCCCGGCAAGGTCTGCCGGGGCTCGCGGGGGCAGAACCACCCCACCAACCACTTAAGCACGATCCACATCGTCAATTAGTGCGGTGTCAGGCCACAAAGTGATTAAGTGGCAGCCATTCGCCACATGACAGCCATTTCCTATAGAAGAAACCCACAGATGACACCCGTCCTGCGATGTATCAAGGGAACAGGCGAGCCTGGGGGCAACAATAACCCCAAGCAGGAGCCCGGGGGCTGGCCCCAGGCTCTTCTCTTCGGCATCGCCGTCGGAAAGTAGAGAAGAAGAGAAGAAGAGGGGGAATGCAAAGATGGATGACTCCGCCCTCCTCCGCCCCTCCCTTTTATCGGTCGGGCAGGGAACGACAGCTGCTCCATCAATAGGGGACTGCCGCCCTACTCCGCCAATTCAAGGCGGGCGGACCCTCTCCAAGATGCTCTCCCACACAACGCGCCTCCATTACCTACCCCGCGCGATGCATGCGGCATACGTGGTCAAGGATAACGCGCGATGTGGGAAGATTAAATTGGCAGTTTCTACCCCATGCGTTAAAGTCATTCATGGTCCATCACTGGAACGGCCCCACCACTATTGGATCTACACCACGCGTGGAGAAACCAAAAACTGGCCCGAAATCAAGGCTAATGAAGCAGCAATGGAACCTCAAGGGGCCAACCCCTTCAGCAACCCTGCATGTGCACTTATTAGGCCCTACCTCGATGACACTCAGCAGTGCAATCGGGGCAGGCCCGGGGGCTTCTGTCGGTGCAACAGACCCTGGGTCCGTTGCCCAGACTCTGCACATGCATGGGAGCAAGATTCAAGCACCAGCCCAAGTCAGAGATCAAGGGACCAAGAGATTTGAAGAACCAACATACAGCTCAGAGGGACCAAGATCAAGCGAGAGGAGCAATATATTGGCAAGAGAAGGGCCTCCCTTGCTGGGCAGGCGAGCTCGGCAAGGGGCAAGGCCACCACCAAAAGCAAGCGATCCAAGCACCCTGGCAAGGTCTGGCGGGGCTGGCGGGGCAGAACCACCCCACCAACCACGTAAGCACGACCCACATCATCAATCAGTGCGGTGTCAAGCCGCAAACTGATTAAGTGGCAGCCATTCACCGCATGGTAGCCATTTCCTACAGAAGAAACCCACAGATGACACTCATCATGTGACGTGTCAAGGGAACAGGCGCAGAGCTGGCAAGATAGCCCGGCAAGCCTTGTCGGGCAACCAGCGATGTGACACTAAGCGGTGCATTTCAAGCGCCCTGTCAGCCCACAGAGTTAGGTATGATAGCACTTTTTTGCTATCATATCAGTGGATAATGACTACCTTGCCATTGTGGTGACCCCTTAATCTATAAAAGGAGGCCCATGGCACCCGTAGGAGGGGTTAGAAGGTTGGAGAGTTGACAAACCCACACCCTCATATGCGCGTAGTCGCTGCCGCCCCAAGGCAACCCATGCTGGGCAAGTGGCATAGCCTAGTGGTGGGAAGGGGCTGATGCCTTCCCACCCACCCAGGTTCAAGGCATGGTACTTGCAATTTGGGTTTGTTGCACCAATTATACTGTAGGGGGTTCCCTTATAGTCTTTCTGTCAAAAAAAGTGTACTACGCTTCACCACCTCTATTCCACCATCAATCCACCAAAGCAGGACTAGGGTTTTATGCCTCATGGCGGCCCGGACCTGTGTAAATTGCTTGTGTGCTCTCTGCCGTGATGTCATGCGCTGATCTGATCTTGGTGCAACGCGACGTCCCCCTGCCGTACCAGCAAGGGGCCTCCTGGTCGCATAGGTGGTCGTGGATATCCCGCGACATCTTTGGCGTGCGAGGTTGGGGGCTCGCTTGCGCGAACCTGAAAGCATGCGCAGTGCGTCATCTTCGTCACCATCTTCGTCTTCGATAACGCCATCGACCATGGCGCCTAAGAAGAAGAAGTCCTTCCCTTCGGGCCATCCTTCCACCTCGAAGGCTCCGCCTGCCGCGGCTTCAAGTGCCTTGGAGGTTGCGGGGGCGAGCAAGGAAGTGAACGCTATTGGGGGCGTGGTTTGAGCTGGTGGCGCCATCGCCACTCCCCCATGGCCGACACGGGGGCTGGAGATGTCGGAGGAGAACAACATCAACAACGCCTTGGTGGTCACGCTCCACAAGGTGCGGGCAAGGGGGTCTCTCCGTTTGCACCCATCCTCCCACTGACGGGCACAGCCGTAGCAACGACGCTCTGTCCGGGTTGAGCCATCGCCCTCCGGTCGACCCCACCACGGGAGCGGCCGCGGCCCATGTGCCTCCTCCTGGACGAGCCGAACAGACCGCTGCACTCAACGAAGCCGCTGACCCTCGAGCACTACCGTCGCGCGACCCCACTGCCCAGCTGGTCGTCCCATAGCTGCATGGATGCGGCACCACTGCCGTCGTCGCCGCTGGCACCATTAGGAGCCAGGCAACGGTGCGGTCAGCATCATCAACATCTATGCCAAGCACAGCCTTGGAGGCTATTGCGCGAGCTCAATTGCTACGGAGGTTCCCACCAGCGGCCGAGCAGATGGATGGATGGCGTGCCACCATCCAGAGCCTGCTCGATTTCGCCGAAGCTGGGGGCTCACGATGAGCTAGCCTGCCACGACCTGCCCCCGCCGTACAATGGGAAACTTGGGCACCCGGCCATGGAAAAGTTCATGGAAGCATCCCACTATGCTTATAACACTTTGAAGATGCCTGGGCCATTGGGAGTCATCACTATCCCATCGGATGAGAAGGATGCAATTATCTGCGTGGACAAGATGTACTGGGATGCAGTCGCAACAGAGGCTGCGGCAACAACAGCTCCCGCCAAGGAAAGCAAAGGAAAGAAGAGGGATTGTAGGACCTTCGGCAAGGAGTCCAGGAAGCATGCCCCCCTCCGAGTGCACAACACCCGTTGATGATGTGCCAGAGTGTTCCAACAACAAGAAATCCAAGGTTGCCGCACCCCAAGTGAAGAAGGTCTTGGCAGGGCTGGCTGGCGTTGACGATACTTTCACCATCAGTGCCACCCTTGATGACAAATAGGAAAATGCGCCCGTTGCCTTCCTGTGGGCGAATATCGATGTGTTTACCTGGAAACCATCTGATATCCTCGGTGTTCCCAGGGAGGTAATCGAGCACCACCTTGTTGTCTTCCCACACGCCCGGCCTGTCAAGCAGAAAGTCCGGGAGCAGGCCTTGGAAAGGCAGCAATTCATTGCCGAGGATATCAAGAAACTGGAGGTAGCTGGTTTGGTTAGAGGAGTATTGCATCCTACATGGTTAGCAAATCTAGTGGTAGTCCAGAAGGCTAATGGGAAATAGAGGCTTTGCATTGATATCACAGATCTCAACAAGGCTTGCCCGAAGGACCCATTTCCCTTGCCGCACATCGACCAGATTGTGGATTCCACTTCAGGGTGTGATTTGCTCTCCTTCCTGGATGCATATTCCGCATATCACCAGATCTTCGTGTCCAAAGAAGACGAAGAGAAGACATCGTTCATCACTCCATGTGGTACGTACTGCTTTCTCCACATGACATTCGGACTAAAGAGTGTCGGGTCCACTTTTGTAAGGGCAGTTCGGATTGGTTTTGAGCCAAAGTTACACCGAAACATAGAAGCCTATATGGATGATATCGTGGTCAAAACCAAGGATAAGACCACTCGTATCCAGGATATGGAGGAGACATTTGCTAATATGCGCAAAATCAATTTGAAGCTTAATCCGGAGAAGTGTGTGTTTCGAGTACCCTCCAGCAAGCTGCTTGGTTTTCTTTGTGTCCCATCGGGGGATCGAAGCTAACCCCGACAAGATCAAAGCCATTGCAAAGATCCAAGCACCAAGGGCAGTTAAGGATGTGAGGCGCTCGAACGGATGTGTTGCCGCGCTAAGGAGATTCATTTCCAAGTATGCCGAGCGTGCCCTATTATTCTTTAAAATTTTGAAGAAGGCAGGGCCTATGAAGTGGACGTCGGAAGCAGATGCGGCTCTGCAGGAGTTGAAGGCCTACCTATCGTCTGTTCCTACCTTAGTGCCACCCAAGCCCCAAGAGCCATCATTGCTATACTTGGCGGCAACCAACCAAGTGGTCAGTGCAGCCTTGGTAGCACAGCGAGAGGTGGATGAGGCAGAAAGTGGGCAGATAATGGCAGAGTCAGAAAAGGATCAGAACAACAATGAGCACGACAACAAGGGCAACACCAAGGACGCGGAAAGGAAGAAAGTGGTGCAGCGCCCAGTGTACTTCGTCAGCTCCTTGTCACAAGGGGCTAGATCGAGGTACTCTGGCATGCAAAAGTTGATCTTTGGTCTCATTATGGCCTCAAGGAAACTGCGCCACTACTTCCAAGCCCATGAGATCACGGTTGTCACTCGTTTTCCGTTGCAAAGGATACTCTGAAACCCTGAGGTAACCGGCAGAATAGTGGAGTGGGCTTTGGAGTTATCCAGCTTTGGTTTGAAGTTTGAGAGCACATAAACTATTCAGAGTAGGGCGCTGGCAGAGTTTATTGCAGAATGGACGCCAACCCCTAATGAGGAAGTGACAGAGACAGCTATCCCTGGCAAGGAATCGACCCAAGAATGGATTATGTATTTTGATGGTGCTTTTTCCCTACAAGGTGCATGGGCTGGCGTGCTTCTTGTTGCCCCCTCCGTGGAGCACTTGAAGTACGTCGTCCAAATGCACTTTGCCCGGGAAGAAGCCACCAATAATACAGCTGAGTATGAAGGGCTCCTTGCCGGGCTCAGAATTGTAGCAGAATCGGGAATCAAGAAGTTGATCATACGAGGAGATTCACAGCTTGTGGTGAGACAAGTCAACAAGGATTATCAAAGCCCATTGATGGAAGCATACGTCAAGGAAGTTAGGAGATTGGAAGAGCGCTTTGATGGGTTGCAAGCAGAGCACGTACCCCGTGCATAAAACAGCTTAGCTGATCACCTGTCAAAGTGTGCTGTGTAGAAGCTTCCTATGGAACCAGGAACTTTTGTTCTCCATCTCTCTCAGCCCTCCGTATCACCAGCCACAATGGCCCGAAAAAGGAGAAAATTGGACTATGGTAAGCCTCTCCCGGTCGAGCCGTCCGCTCCTAGTAGAGACCCTGCCGGAGACAACTCCTCACAGTCTGCCGGACCACCCCTCCAGCCGGGCCCATGGACTGCGCGAACGAGGCTGGTGCTCCCCTAATAGAGGAGGTGCTGCTAGTCCTCGTTGCCGAGCCCCAAGCTCCAACTTGGGCAAGGCACATCGTCCGCTTCCTCCAAACCTGAGAACTCCCCAGCGACCAAGATGAAGCTGAGAAAGTAGCTCGGAGGGCTAGTATGTATCAGTGTGTCGATGACACTCTATATACAGAAGGAGGCCCAACGGTGTGAAATTGAAGTGTGTCTGCTGGGAGGATGGAAAGGAATTGCTGGCTGGGATTCACAGAGGAATATGCAGCTCACACATTGGATCAAGGGCATTAGTTGGGAGAGCATTCCGGCAAGGATTCTATTGGCCCACAGCCCTCCAAGATGCGGTTGAGCTCGTTACGACATGTGAAGCCTGTCAGTTCCATTCCAAGAGAACACACCTGCCTGCCCAAGCCGTTTAGACAATCCCTTTATCATGGCCATTTTTGGTCTGGGGGCTCGATATCCTCGGCCCCTTCCCCCAAGCAATCAGGGGCTTTGAATTCTTGTTCGTCGCTATCGACAAGTTTACAAAGTGACCGGAAGTGACTGTCGTGAGAAAGGTGACTACTCAGTTAGCTATCAAGTTCTTGAAAGAGTTGGTGTGTCATTTTGGAGTTCCGACAAGGATCATCATGACAATGACACCCAATTCACGAGCCACGCCTTCATGCAATATATTCGTACCCTCGGATGCAAGATCTCATTCACCTCTGTGGCACACCCCCGAAGCACTGGACAAGCTGAGAGGGCGAATGCTGAAGTGCTACATGGACTCAAGACAAGAAGTTTTGATACACTGTAGAAGCAAGACATGCGGTGGATCGAGGAGCTGCCAGTAGTTCTCTGGTCCCTCAGAATGACACCTAATCGATCTACCGGGCAGACTCCCTTCTCCCTGATCTACGGGGCAGAAGCAGTTATCCTCAAGGAACTCATTTACGGGTCCCCTCGAGTGCTTGCGTATGATGAAGTAGCGCAAGATCAGCACCGGCGTGACGACGCTGTACTACTCAAGGAGAACCATCTCCGGGCTGCTACGCGTGTTGCACGCTACCAGCAAGCCATGTGTCGCTATCACAGCCGCAGGGTTCATGCCTGGTGTTTCGTGGAAGGTGACCTTGTCCTTAGGTGCGTTCAGTCCGCCAAGGGTACAAACAAGCTGTCACCAAAGTGGGAAGGCCCTTACCGGGTGGTACGAGTCACCAGACCTGGTGCAGTCCATCTGGAGACCGAAGATGGCACTCAGTTGCAAAACTCATGGAATATTGAGCATCTCCACAAGTACTACCCGTAAGGCGCGAGGTTGTCGGGCACTGCCCGGCAGCCACCCTTTTGTACATGCCTTGCCTCAACTGCATGTAACCCCTTGTACAAAGCCGGGGCGATGACCCCGTGCAAGACAAAATAAAGAACCGTTGTAGGGGGGGGCAACTAAGATTGCATGCATGCATGAGCACACCAAGTTCACTTCGTAAGCATTTCATGAGCATTTGCATATGCATATAGATAGGATCGCATCCTGCATTCATTCTCATCTACATGAAGTTGCAGGTTCATGCCGTGAACTTGGCTTCAACAAGGGACGAGAAGATTGCACGACACAGTGATCCACGACAAGCCAAAGATAAGTTTTACTTCTTGCCCATCAGTGTTCTGTAAAGCTATAACTTTGCATGAGAAAACCTCACCTCTCTTTTGAAACTTTGGTGCTCCCATCCATCACTCGAACATTGCTTCAGTCAGGATGGTCACAGTGGCAGTAAAAAGGAGCTGGCGGGGGGCTGGCCCCTCTGTCTGTCCCCTGGCAGACGTAGCTCTCCGGCAGACAAAGAGGGTGCAGGCAGGATATCCTGCCGGGGAAAACTCGTTTATTTTCAATAAAGAGGCACACCACCTCTACATGGACATACACATGCACGGGCTCCCAGCAAGGTTCATCTTTTTCATTCATATGCTAATACAAGTACAAGCATTACAGAACACAAAGATGGACTCGAGAGATTATATTATTTGAATTAAAATTTGGCGATTGCCTACAGATTTAAGGTTGAAAAAGATAAGTGCTCTGTAATGCCCTTTCTTGTCCCTCTCCTCCTAGGCACGGCCGTCGAAGGCGAGGAGGGCAAAAGGAGCACCCAGGTAGGATCCCAGGCCACTCCCATCGGGCTCCAGGAGAGGTAGCCCGATGGGAACGGGAGCGCGAGGGAACGCCTCGATGAAGAGCATGGTGGAGCACCTCGACGCCCCCCTGGTCACCACCCCTAGGACCAAAAGGGGGCTCCAGCACAGGCACCGGCAGAGGAAGGCGCCAGAGCCTAGCCAGAAGACCCCAAAAGGAAGCAGAAGTACCAGGGGGATGAGCCTTTTCCCGGCAGCCTGAAGAAACGGTGATGACGGCGCCGGGAAAAGGGGGAACATCCTAGCAGACGGGCAGCAGGTCGCCGGTACGAGACGAACGCGTCGATGCGGTCGCGCTCCTACTGGACGGTGTCGGATTCGGGGTTCCGGAAAACCCTTGAGGTTCGAACTCTAGGGTGCACACGAAGATCCCTCTCTTCCTAGCTCGCTCTCGCAACGATCTCAAGGCCTAGCTCACCGAACCCAAGGAACAAGAGACACGAGGTTTATACTGGTTCGGGCCATCGTTGTGGTGTAATACCCTACTCCAGTGTGGTGTGGTGGATTGCCTCGAGGGCTAAGGATGAATCAGTACAGTGGATGAACATCCTCCTGAGGAGAGGTGTTCTTGAGCTCGATGAGCTGGTGTGTCTGAGGATGGTCTGAATGATCCGTCCCTGCTATGGTGGTGGCTAGCCCTATTTATAAAGGCCATGGTCCTATTCCCAAATGTTAGGCGGGAAGGGATCCCATAATGGCCAATTGTGAAGGGAGACAACTAGTACAAGTTATCCTGACAAAAGGTGGTCTTCGCTTGCCAGAGGTTTTGGTGGTGATGCAGCTGTGGGCTCCACGGTGACCTCCGTCCTGCCGTCCTGCTGGTCTTGGTATTGCTGCACTGATATGGAAACCTTTGCCTGATGCCTTGGGATCCCTCGCCTGTGCCTGCCTCTTTAGCACCAAAGAGGAAACTAGCACTCTGCGCCTGCTGGCGTCCGCCTGGCTTCGGTCGTCATGGCTCACGTCACGCGAACCTCGCGAGGTGCCCCCTGCCTTGATATCTCCGCTCCTCGGGAGCCGACCTAGCGAGGCTGCCCCTAAGGAGGTCCTGTGTCGTCCGCCTCGCGAGGCTTGGCCCCTCACGAGGGTCTTGAGTGGTTGCTAATGAAAATGGGCCGTAATGGGCCGCCGATAGAGCCATGCCGTGAGCCGTAGGCAGGCAAGTCTGGGTACCCCCGTTCCCAGGACGCCGACAGTAGCCCCCAGGCCCAAGGCGCGCTCAGACTTGGCTTTGAGGCGAAGCCAAAGGGCTAGTGTGGAGCACCGCGGGCCCCACCCGCCTGCGGCCTTGATTGACTCATGGCGACTGGCAGGACATGGGCGTGTCCGCTTCCCCATGCTGCCTTGATATCGGCCTGGCTAGGGGCGTACCGTTGTCTACACAACCCTACCTTCATTGCTGGCAGTGCACTCCCCAACTCCTCCGTCTTCACAGAAGCAACGATATCCTCCAACCTGACCAGGATCCAATCCTCTCCACCGCCATGGCGCCAAGCCGGAAGAAGAAGGGAAAGAAGTAGCCCCAGGCTTCAGCCGAAGCACCGCCGGCCTTCGAGCCCGCCATCGAGCGGTCGGTGGTGCTCAACCAGGAGGAAATGGACAAGGTTCGCCTAGCAATCGCCGCTGACTCCAATGTGTGGGGGAATACCGTGGCTTGGCCCGCATCCAGCGCTGCAGTCGACAGGACAACCACCGAGATCCCCATTCATCTTCACGCCCTCTGGACTGGCCTGATTCCCCCATTCTCTACCTTCTTCAACGCCGTGCTTTCTACTACCAAATCAATATGCTGCACCTGGATCCTCAGTCCATCGTCCTTCTTGCCGTCTTCGCCTTTGTCTGCGAGGCCATGGTGGGCATTGCTCCTTCCATGGCCTTATTTCTCCACTTCTCGTTGCATCTGACTGACCCCCGGTAGTGCTCTGGATGCTTGAGCTTCTAGGTCATGGCTGCGATGGCCGGCGCGGGGATTGACTTCGAGCTTTCTCCGTCTGTGAGCGGGTTCCGGAGGCGGTGGGTGTTTGTGGACGCCGGCATACTCAGCCCCCTTCTCTTGCTTCCAACGGCACTAGCTGCTCCCAGCTTCGATTGGGGGCACGACAAGCTCGCTGACCCGCGTCTTGCCCATGTCTGGCACCGGCTCACTAGGCTGAAGGATCTCGGCATGACAGCGCCCATGGTGGTGAAGGAGTTCATCCAGCACTGCATTGCTCCGCTCCAGCGCCATTCTTGTCCAATGTGGACCTTCTCTGGGAGCAAGGACCGCATAAGGCTTCACGAGCCCATGCTTCCTCTTGAGGCGCAACAAACTGTGCTTGAGCTCCTGACAGGTGACCCATCGCCAGCCAATATGCTGGAGGAGGGCTGCCTCTCGTACTGCTGCTTGAACAAGTTGGAATTCGTGAGGCAGATGCCCCTCTTCGACGAATGGGGACTACACCCGGTTGGCCTTGAGGGGCCTCGCGAGCGCCCCATCTTCGTGGCCCCCTTGCCTGCCGCCAGCGTGGTACTCGGCCCAGAAGTGGGCGCAGGGGGGCGATCGCTGTCGAACGCTGGCGGCGCGGCTGCTGAAGAACCGACGTCGCTCGGGGCTCCTGAAGCATCGTCGCCTGGGGCTCGAGAGAGCCGTCATGAGGAAGCGGCCGGGGGGATGACACAGTCCGATACTCCTGAGGCTGAAACCTCCGAGTCCCTGGCGAGTCGCCACGAGGCGGGGACCGAGGACTCTACGTGGCCCGGCATTCCAGAGGTCGCCTCCTCGGGAGCCACACCAGCAGTGCCCGGCATTGGTGACTGCACCCAGGGCTTCGGCCGGCTTCGACCGAAGTTCGAAGCGCTCCGCAAGAGGAAGGGGTCACCAAGCTGCAGCGGCGAGGTCTTCCGGCCATTGAAGCAGAGGAAGTACATTTCCATAGACGAGTGAGTACCTTTTTTTGTAATTTCTTGAGCGCGCCTTCTCCTCCTGACCGCAGTTCCTTAGGGTCCCTTCTGCTAAGGTGACGAAATCTCCCCAGAAGCGACCTCCGCCTGCTTCGGGCCCTCTGCTGACCCTGAGTGCCTCATGTCGGCCCGCCGAGCGTGGCGTGAGGCCTGTCGGGGAGGTGGATACGCCGTCCTGGCGTCTTGACCTTGTGCTCTTGTCGTTCCTCCTTCGCGGTCCTGCCTGGGGTGCGGAGAGTGTGCCGAGGGCCCCACCACTGGTCATTGCCCGCGGCTGGACGACCTCGGCGCTGGCCTCATCTTTGAGCAACGAGGCCCCGCCCCGCAGGGCCTCCGCCAAGGCCAGAAGGGTAGCCAGAAGGGCGCCGGCCTCCAGCCCCCTGCCGGGAGCAAGCGAGCCGCTTCGAACCTCTTGAACGACTCCTGGTGTGGAGGACGGACTTGGCCATACGTTCGAGCTTGCACGCAAGCGCGACACCGTTCGTGATGAGCTCTTCCAGAAGGCAATGGGCGCGCTGAGCCGGCTCGGGGAAGAGCTCGTGGATGTTGACGCCTGTCTTGAAACCAAGGGTCGTCGGCTGGCGAATGAATGGGGTCAGCTGAAGGTGGCCATCGACCTCGGGTATCTCCAGCATGAACGCGCCAGCGCGAATGCCAAGGCATCCCTTGCTACCTCGCGTGAGGCCTGCGCCTGAGCCTGGGAGGAGGCCAGGGAGGCTGACCATCGCTGTGAGGCCACAGAGAAGCGCGCAGGGGAGCTCCGGGCTCTGAACGCCTCCCTGGAGCAGCAAGTTGAGGCGCGCAAGGCTGCCTTGGCGTCGATGAAGGGGACACCTTTCGAACAGGAGGAGATCTTGAAGCGCGAGGAGGCACTGATGCTGGAGGCCACGGAGCGCGGCCTCGAGCTTGAACGGTTGGAGACGAGGGAGCGCCAAGTTGCCCAAGCAAAGGATGCCGCCAGTGCACGGAAGGCTAGGATCCATGAGGAAGTTGATCGTAGGGTGGTAGAGGCAGGAGGCTCATGCATATCTTGCCAACATACACGACCTGAAGCTAAAGCTCATGGAAGCTGAAGCTGAGGGCAGAACCACTGCCCCGAGGTCAAGGCTGGATGAAGCGGAGCAGCGCGAGAAGGCTGCTGTGGCGGTCCTGATCTCTGTCCAGGCCGATTTGGCCTCCGCCCGTGCCGAGCTGCTCCCGCTTCAGCGGAGGGTTACTAATGCTGAGTCCCTCACGCAGCAGAGCAGGGAGGAGGCATGCTGTCGGTAGACATTATAGCACGAGCATACTCCCATGCTCCGGGCCCTCAGGGTGAGGGTTAACCAGGCGCTGGATGGCATCTATGATGAACACGCCCCTCATCCCCACGCAGAAGACTATGCCAGCCATCTCCGCTTCTTTACTGATGTCATGACACGCCTGGAGGACCGGACTGAGAGGGCTTGCGAGCTTGTCGAAGAAAAGAGCCAACGCCTCCTCGGGCGCGCGTTTTCCCGTGTTTTCAGTCATCTCCAGAACATCAATCCCCACTTCGATTTCAACGCCACCATCGCTCCCGTGCCCGGAGCTACCGGGGACAACCTGGCGCGCTGGGTGGACGATAATGTGGATGCTCTGTTT
The DNA here is from genome assembly GCF_018294505.1 of Triticum aestivum. NCBI lineage: Eukaryota > Viridiplantae > Streptophyta > Magnoliopsida > Poales > Poaceae > Triticum > Triticum aestivum. The sequence continues at coordinate 240,794,253 of NC_057806.1, forward strand.
AGGGCCTTCGCTTCCAAGGACGACGCGGTGGTGGTCGTTGTGGACGAAGGGGGCACGGTTGATGATGGTGGAGCCAATGCCAGCGACAGCGCCAGCAGCGTATCTGGTAGCAATTCGAAAGATGTTGCGAGCGACATGTCTGATTGAGCCCGCGCTCCTTTGCTTTGAACCTGCACGCAAAAGCTTGGGCACAACCCCTCAAGGTGTAAGAGCATTTTGGGGAGGGGGTTCCCCTCATGTAATTAGACCACTATTGTATTCCTTAAGCCAGACTTGAAACATGCTTTTTCGAGCCCACGAGCTCCTCCGCGGGCTTGTTGTTGTAACTTACCTTAGTCCAGGAAGGCCTCAAACTTCTCCTGTAGTTGCCGATGTGCATTTCTCCCGAGGGGAGTCCTCCGCGGGCTCCCGAGGGGAGTCCTTCACGGGATCGTGAGGCCTTGGGCTTCTGAGGAGCCTGCTAGTCCGTATGAGGGGGCCTCACGAGAAACGAGTGCCAGACCATGGTAGGGTGTGCGCGTAGCACGCACATACCACACCCAGCCTCCGCTCGCGAGGTGCTTGCAAGGGAAGGGGTAGCAGGCGTGAGCCTCAAAGCAAGGCACTGAACCAGAAAACTCAGAAAAATCAACAAGAATGAGAAAAGATGCCCCCCATACTTGCCAACGAAAATACAACTTCAAGTTCAAATCCAAAAGGCGGCAAATCGAGCTACAAAAAACGGTTGAAAGCAAATGGCCTCATCTGGCACCTAGCTAGTCTTCTTGTCTTCCCACCAGCGCGGAGCTAAGTGCTTTCACTGGCTGTGAGCATAGTCATTGGGGGATAGTGTCGACGGCCAGCGCGGAGCAAGGTGCTTCCACTAGGATGTGGGTGGGAGCCCCCGAGGCCAAAGGGCGGCACTCTGTAGACTCCGGGGCATGTACATCCCCACTCATTATTACGTGAGAGTGTCATGAGTGGAAACCTTCACAAGCGAGAGCCTTACTTCATATCGCTAGGCGAGGGGCCCGCCCTGTGCCACCCTCGACCACCATTGGGGCGTCCAGAAGCCAGGACGAGACCAAGGGGCAAAGAGGACGCTGGTGGCACCCTCGGCGACCACGGGTCCTCTGCCGGGGGGGAGGCTCGCCGGCACTTCCCCGGTAGATGGCCTACCTCCGTGCAGCACCTTTCTCGGTGTGGCGCGGGGGAAGGCCTGGCTCCGGGCTTCTCCCACGCAGCCGCCAGAGCACCACTCCTGCCGCCGGTTGGGCCACTGCCTCGAGGTCTCTAACTGCTACAACAGCCTAGTTCTCCTGCAGTTCGGGGTTAGTGTAAGCGTGCTCCTGGGATACTGACCGTACACCGCCATCATCGTTGCTGAAGGGGTCGGCGAAGCCTCCGGGAGGCTCGTGGAAGACCTGCGCCTCGGGCCCTCTAGCAGACCATCCCAGTCTGAGGAACGGATTCGGGCCTTCCCCTGGCAAGTATCCTGGGTTCACCATGCGGGGCACGTAGGCGTCCGTGACCACCTCGCCAGAATCACCGTCCAGATGCCCCGTGCCTTGAGCAGCTAGTCGCGTCACTTGGCACTGGTGGCCGTTGTGCGGTATCCTGGCGCGCCCTTGCGGCGGGTCGTCGGCGCTTGTCCCTCCTAGCGGTGGCGTGGTCATGGCAGGAAGGCCCGCGCTAGGACGCGCACTGCGTCGTCGGACCCCCTGACGCTCCAGGGGGTGCGCGGGCTCGCCCGGGCCTCGCGCGTGCCTCCGCCACAACCTGGGGTGTGGTCAAGGAGCAGAAGGGCGGCGTACCCCTTCAGGCGGTGTCTAGTAGTTCGGCGACTCGCTCCAGTAGTGCATCGTGGCTGCTCTCCGCCAGTCTGCACCGCAGCAGCTCCTGTGCCACAGTGAGCGCAGCTCGCATGTTGGCCTACTCCCATCGGGTGTGTGGTGCCATTACCGCATCGTAACCTGGGGATCGCGCGGCTGCACGCGTGTGCCGCGGCGCGAGGGCGGCGGGCGAGCCACCTGGAGCACGGATTTAAGGTCTTCTGGAGCAGATGGGGGCGCCCGGGCAGGCCAGGCCGCCCAGTGGTCGGCTTGGGTCCTCGGACCGTCAGACATTGGAGTCGCGGGGCAACGGCGGGTCGGTCGATGGAGAAGAAATCCTAGGTGCACCCCTACCTAGCGCGCCAAATGTAGGATTTGGGGTTCCAGCAAACCCTTGGGGTTCGAACTCTAGGGTGCGCACGAAGATCCCTCTCTTCCTAGATCGCTCTCTCAACGATCTCTAGGCCTAGCTCGCTGAACCAAAGGAACAAGAGACACAAGGTTTATACTGTTTCGGGCCACCGTTGTTGTGTAATACCCTACTCCAGCGTGGTGTGGTGGATTGCCTCGAGGGCTAAGGATGAATCAGTACAATGGATGAACAGCCTCCTGAGGAGAGGTGCTCTTAAGCTCGATGAGCTGGTGTGTCTGAGGATGGTCCAAATGATCCGTCCCTGCTATGGTGGTGGCTCGCCCTATTTATAGAGGCCCTGGTCCTCCTCCCAAATGTTAGGCGGGAAGAGATCCCACAACGGCCAATTGTGAAGGGAGACAACTAGTACAAGTTATCATGACAAAAGGTGGTCTTCGCCTGCCAAAGGTTCTGGTGGTGATGCAACTGTGGGCTCCGCGGTGACCCCCATCCTGCCGTCCTGCTGGTCTTGGTCTTATTGCATCGATATGGAAACCTTTGCTTGATGCCTCGGGACTCCTCGCCTGCGCCTGACTCTTTAGCACCAAAGAGGAAACTGGCACTCTGCGCCTGCTGGCGCCCACCTGGCTTTGGTCGTCATGGCTCACGTCACGCGAACCTCACGAGGTGCCCCCTGCCTTGATATCTCCGCTCCTCGGGAGCCGGCCTAGTGAGGCTGCCCCTGAGGAGGTCCTGTGTCGTCTGCCTCGTGAGGCTTGACCCTTCGCGAGGGTCTTGAGTGGTTGCTGATGAAGATGGGCCATACCTGCCCGTCGGTAGAGCCATGACATGGGCCGCAAGCAGGCAAGTCTGGGTACCACCGTTCCTAGGACACCGACAGACGGCCTGCCTCCCGTCTTCTCCTTCTCCCCAGGCTTCATCTCCATCCACACCATCCCGGAGGAAGGCCGAGGCCCCAGTACGGCACCCCCGGGAAGGAAGCAAGTGGCCGGGACGGCCAGGAGATTCGAGGCATGCTCCACCCCACCCTGCCCGCCTCTCGTCGACAAATCCCCAAGATCTCCGGGAGGGGCAATGCTGGGGTTACCAATGATCTCCAGCCTCGCCTCCTGGCTGATCCTCGAAGAGACCAAGAGATTTACCATGCCAAGGACTAGGCTCACTCCCCGAGCGTCAGCACCAGCATGGGGCAACAATAACCCCAAGCAGGAGCCCGGGGGCTGGCCCCAGGCTCTTCTCTTCGGCATCGCCGGCGGAAAGCAGAGAACAAGAGAAGAAGATGGGGAATGCAAAGATGGATGACTCCGCCGTCCTCCGCACTCCCTTTTATAGGCCGGGCGGGGAAGGGCAGCTACTCCATCAACGGGTGACCGCCGCCCTCCTCCACCAATTCAAGGCGGGCGGACCCTCTGCAAGATGCTCTCCCACACAATGCGCCTCCATTACCTACCCCGTGCGATGCTTGCGACATACGTGGTCAAGGATAAGGCGCACTGTGGGAAGATTAAATTGGCAGTTTCTACCCCATGCGTTAAAGTCATTCACGGGCCATCACTGGAGCGGACCCACCACTATTGGATCTACACCACGCGTGGAGAAACCGAAAACTGGCCCACAATCAAGGCTAATGAAGAAGCAATGGAAACCTCAAGGGGCCAACCCCTTCGGCAACCCTGCATGTGCACTTATTAGGCCCTACCCCGATGACGCTCAGCAGTGCAATCGGGGCAGGCCCGGCGGCTTCTGTTGGAGCAACAGACCCTGGGTCTGTTGCCCAGACTCTGCACATGCACGGGAGCAAGATTGAAGCACCAGCCCAAGTCAGAGATCAAGGGACCAAGAGATTTGAAGAACCAACATACAGCTCAGAGGGACCAAGATCAAGCGAGAGGAGCAATATATCGGCAAGAGAAGGGCCTCCCTTGCTGGGCAGGCGAGCCCGACAAGGGGCAAGGCCACCACCAAAAAGCAAGCGATGCAAGCACCCTGGCAAGGTCTGTCGGGGCTCGCGAGGGTAGAACCACCCCACCAACCACGTAAGCACGACCCACGTCATCAATTAGTGTGGTGTCAAGCCGCAAAGTGATTAAGTGGCAGCCATTCACCACATGGCAGCCATTTCCTACAGAAGAAACCCACACATGACACCCCTCCTGCGACGTGTCAAGGGAACAGGCACAAAGCTGGCAAGATAGCACGGCAAGCCTTGTCGGGCAACCAGCAATGTGACACTAAGTGGTGCATTTAATGCACCCTGTCAGCCCATAGAGTTAGGTATGATAGCACTGTTTGCTATCATATCAATGGATAATGACTACTTTGCCATTGTGGTGACCCCTTAATCTACAAAAGGAGGCCCATGGCACCCGTTGGAGGGGTTAGAAGGTTGCAAAGTTGACGAATCCACACCCTCATACGCGCGTAGTCACTGCCGCCCCAAGGCAACCCCTACCGGACAAGTGTACTACGCTTCACCACCTCTATTCCACCATCAATCCACCAAGGCAGGAGTAGGGTTTTACGCCTCACGGCGGCCCAAACCTGGGTAAATTTCTTGTGTGCTCTCTGCCGTGCTGCCGTGCACCGAATCGACCTCATCCTTGGAGCTCCACTTCCTAACAAGGCTCCCTACCGCATCAACCCAGAGGAAACTAAGGAGATCCAACGGCAAGTACAACAACTCATCGACAACGGCCATGTACAAGAAAGTTTGAGCCCTTGATTCGTACCGGTAATCCTTGTTCCCAAGAAAGATGGTACATTTCACATGTGTTCCGATTGCCGTCCTATCAATTCAATTACCGTGCGTTATCGTTACCATATTCCACTCCTAGATGATATGCTTGATGAGCTTAGCAGAGCCACAATTTTCTCTAAAATGGACATTAAAAGTGGCTACTATCAAATAAGCATCCAAGAAGGTGATGAATTGAAAACCGCATTTAAGACCAAGTTTGGCTTATATGAATGGCTTCTTATGCCAATGGGTTTATCCGAAGCACCAAGTACCTTCATGCGCCTCATGCATTTCATTTTTCGACCTTATATTGTTGTATTTGTTGTGGTCTACTTTGATGATATTCTTGTGTTTAGCAAATTTCTCAAAGATCATGTCACACACCTTAGGACCGTGCTTCAAACTCTTAGAAAACAGCAACTTTTTGCTAATATGGACAAATGCCTTTTCGGTGTTGACAAGCTTGTTTTCTTGGGTTTCATTGTATCTTCTAAGGGTGTTCATGTTGATGAATCTAAGATCAATGCTATTAAAACTTGGCCACAACCAACCAACTTGCAACAAGTGCGTAGATTTCTTGGTTTAGCCGGTTTCTACCGTAGATTTGTGAAGGACTTTAGCACCATTGCTTCACCTTTGCATGCTTTGAGTAAGAAGAATGCACCCTTTATTTGGGGACCATCCCAAAATATCACATTCAGTGAGCTTAAGAATTTGCCTACTCATGCTCCCGTGCTTGCATTACCCAACTTTGACAAACCCTTTGAGCTTCACTACGATACTAGTGGTAATGGCATAGGAGGTGTGTTAACACAAGAGAAGCGCCCCATAGCTTACTTTAGTGAGAAACTTTCCGGAGCGGAACTCAATTACCCCATCTATGACAAAGAGCTATATGGTTTAGTGCGAGTTTTGCATGAATGGGAACATTATCTTCGCCCTCATGAATTTATCATCCATACCGACCATGAAACACTTAAATACCTTAAGGGTCAAACTAAGTTGAACAAGCGTCATGCTAAATGGAGTGAGTTCATTGAGTCTTTTCCTTATGTCATCAAGTACATTAAAGGTAAGGAAAATGTTGTGGCAAGTGCACTTTCCCGCATATGCATGCTTGTTACTAAACTTGAATTGGATGTCATTGGCTTTGAGCACATAAAAGACTTGTATGCGCATGATCGTACTTTTGCTATTCCTTATGCCAAATGTTTGACGCATACATCTTGGGAACGCTATTACATCAAAGATGCTTATCTTATGAGAGCTAACAAACTTTGCATCCCCAAGTCTTCTCTTCGTTTGCTACTTTTGCAAGAATCTCATGGTGGAGGACTAATGGGACACTTTGGACGCGACAAGACATTCGCTACGCTCTCCAAGAACTATTATTGGCCCAAGATGTTCCGCGGCGTCAACCGCTTCATCAACCGATGCACTACATGTCGCAAAGCCAAGTCTAAAGCTCAATCCCATGGTCTCTATATGCCTCTTCCAATTCCGTGCCAACCATGGGAAGATATTAGCATGGATTTTGTGCTTGGCTTGCCTAGAACTAAAAATGGAAAGTATTCCATGTTTGTTGTTGTGGACCGATTCCCTAAGATGGCTCATTTCATTCCTTGCAACAAGATAGACGATGCTTCACATGTTGCCAATATCTTTTGTAGGGAAATATTGCGCCTCCATGGAGTACCAAAGACGATAGTCTCGGACCGCGACGTCAAGTTCCTAAGCTACTTTTGGAAAACCTTATGCGCCAAGCACGAAATCAAGCTACTCTTCTCCACGACATACCATCCACAAACTGACGGCCAAAAGGAGGTGACCAATCGCACACTCTCCGCTCTACTTCACGTGCTAATCAAGAAGAACATCAAGGAGTGGGAGGAGTGTCTACCTATCGCCGAGTACACCTACAACCGAGCAAGACACTCAACTACCGGCAAGTCCCCCTTCGAGGTTGTCTACGGTTTCAACCCATTGTCCCCATTGGACATTCTCCCTCTACCACTACAAGAGCGCACAAATATGGACGTGAGTGCCTGAGTCAACTATCTCAAGAAGATGCATGAAGATACAAGGCACGCCATTGAGCGCCAAGTTCAACGACTTGCGACCAAGCTCAACATCAACAAGCACCCCATGGTGTTCAACATTGGAGATCTTGTGTGGCTACACCTCCGCAAGGACCGCTTCCCCCACGAACGCAAGTCCAAACTTTGAACACGAGTGGATGGACCCTTCAAGGTGCTTGCACGCTACAACAACAACGCCTACAAGATTGACATCCCACGCGACAAGTCCGTGAGCGACATCTTCAACGCCAAAGATCTCTCTCCTTTCAATGGTGACGAAGATTTCGATCCAAGGTCGGATCTTTCCCAAGGGAGGGGAGATGATGCAGAGCATCCTATGGTCATCCCATGGACCCACCATCGTCTCACCAAGTGCCAAGAGGACCCATGACACGAGCACGAGCTAGAGCTCTCGAGGTGACTTCTTTCCTTAGTGATATCACATATGATCCATTCGAGACATGGCTACTACCTAACTCCGAGATGTTGTGCATGATTAGGTATCAAGAGGACTCCCCCGAAGATGCTCGTGAAGATGGACAAGCCGCCACGTTCACGGATGAAGACGAACGCCGGAAGGAGAAGAAGGCAGCTCCAGGACCCAGACATCCGGCCGCTGGAGATATCCACTACAGCCGCAACCCAGCCACTAAGCACCTACAGGCCCCAGACATCCGGCCCCAGCCCGGACATCCGGCCAGAAGCCCAGAAATCCGGCACCCTCTATCCAGAGAGCACCGAGGCCGACCCCGCCAGCCCTAACATCCGGACCCCTTGCCCGGATATCCGCCCGTCCCGAGCCGCCGAACATCCGACCCGAACACCGGGACGTCTCGACAAGCTCCATCCAGAGAACAAAAGAGAAGCTCCCCCAAGCCCGGACATCCGGCTCTTCTCGAAGGCCCAGACATCCGGCCCCGCCTGTCTGCGCACAGTAAAGGGCCGAGGCCCATGTACCCCTTCGCCCACCTAGACTATATATACTCCTTCTCCTCCATCTTTCTAGGGTTAGCATTGGTTTAGCTCATACTTGAGATAGAGCTTTGCTCATCCATACGGATCTACTCCTTGAGAGATACCGCGGCCCCTCTTCGGAGAAGATCCATGTTGGATTCAAGACCTCCTTCACGGAGAAGACCCCCATCAAGACCTCCTCATGGAGAAGAACCGGTTACCCTTTGTATCGTCCCTTGTTGATTTTGGATCTGTGATCTCTATGTGTACTTGTATCTAGCATATGTGTGATTGTTCTTGTTGGTTTGAGTGACTCTCTTGTGTTTTCCCCTCGTGTTCCCCTCGTGTTCTTTGTGTTCCTCGCGGGATTCGCTCCTTTCATGAAAGATCGGCCATCTAGGGTTTCACCCTACATTAGGGGTCCTTCCCACACAACCTAGAAATCGTCGGGGATAGGCCCTCTTGGGACACAGGCTGGGGCCGTGTGCGATTGGGCGAGGCATCGAAACCCAATCATTTCCATAGGTATGTACATCCCACACGGTGAATCCCAGAAAAACATTTTTGTAGGTATGTACATCCCACACGGTGAATCCCAGAAAAACATTTCCGTAGGTATGTATATCACACACAGTCAATCCAAGGAATACTGGACGGTGTTGCCAAAGCCAAAAGGATGGAACCGAAGCTCCCTGATTGATTGATTGATTGAAGGAATAGAAAAATGCAATGTCTCTCCTCTTTCTCCCGTGCTTGGACACATGTACGGTATAGAGGACAGAGTCTACTCCCATGTACCTTCTATCACAAATCACAAAGCAGTGAGGCGTCAAATCACAAAGCACGAACGAAGCAACCATCATTTCACTCTTTGCTGACTCTGCTTCTCCATCGTCTTCTTAGAGAAACCATCTCACCGCACTAAGCTGAACGGACGACGCTATTGTGTACAAGTAGTACTTGTACATTTACGCGTCCTTTGGTTCAGCGGACTTCCTGGATGTGAATAAGGCGGTTGTCTCGGCTTGCAGACGACACTTGCGAACGACTTACCGTGGTCTCCCTCAATGGTGTTCTCCGTCGAACGCACTTCGCCAAACCCCAACGTTCGAGATATAGTTACTACCTCCATTTTTTTGTACACAAGGCCACTATATCAAAATTACAATTTGCAAAAGGCCACTAACAATAATCGAGACAAAATTGATGGGGTTTGCCTCGTACTAGCAACCAAGGACATTAATATCCCCTACATGCATGCGGAAGTGAGAAGGTTGGCTTGCATGGTGCTGCATTAATCAAGAGATGAGGAGTGAGATGGTTAGCTCTTTGGGCTTTGGAGAAAAAATATGCATTAATTGACACGTGAAACGAGGATTTGTATCGATTAATCCCGTGAAGGAAAACCCGCCTTTCTTTTTTAACACTAGTACTCCTAGTACGTAGTACTACGTACTTATCCTGTTTGGGTCTAGGCCTTGCATTGCCATAATTCGCCACACATTTTTGCCAAGCTTGCCTAAAGTTTTCAAAATGAAAAGGAGGTACACTTGTGCACGGCTGTCGCGGTCGCACCGCACCCTCACACGGTCGCTCCTGCACACCGTGGTCGCACCGCACCCTCACATGCATAGTCGCTCCTGCACACCGCAAAACCAACCAAGGGAACGCACCCTCACTGACACGTGCTGTCGCATGTGAACAAACCAAACTCAGCCATCCTACCGCTGACACATAATTTTCGTTCATAGAGTATGTTTATCCACCCGCATGTTGGGGAGTATCCTTACGGCCCGTGCGGTGGTCTGTTGGGGAAGAAGAAGAGGTCAGGAAGAAGGGTTAGGAGACGTAGGATATTCATGCAACCGCCTGAAATGGTAGATTGACCCAAGTCAGGCGACTTGCATAACAATATATGTTTTTACACAACAAAAGATCCATAAAAACAACAACATAAAGAAAAACTATCACTACTCGCGGAACGAGACGGCCTCGTCGTCTTTGGCTGCCGGCGCGAACCAGCCGTAGCTGCCGACGTGTGTCTCCGCACCGTGGTTGTCCTTGGCCTCCAGCTACTCGTTCACGCGGAGCGTGCGGGTGCTCTGCACGAACGAGAGGACCGCCTAGTTCAAGTCGAGGACGTCCGGTTCCGCCTGCAGGAGGGCCTCGATGGCAGCGGCATCCGCGCGCTCCGTGTCGAGTCGAGCCTCCGCCGCCCGGTTCAAGTCCAGGATGTCTGGTTCCGCCTGTAGGAGGGCCTCGATGAGAGCGGCATCCGCGCGCTCCACGTCAAGTTGAGCCTCTACCGCCCGGTTCAAGTCCAGGATGTCCGGTTCCGCCTGCAGGAGGGCCTCGATGGCAGCGGCATCCGCGCGCTCCGCCTCAAGTTGAGCCTCCGCCGCCCGGTGCACATGCACAACATCCAGTTCCGCCTGCAGGAGAGCCTTGATGGCAGCAGCATGTGTGCGCTCCGTGTTGAGTTGAGCCTCTGCCTCCCGGTCCTCCTTTAGTATCACCAAGTTGAACTGCTGGTCCGCCTGCACCATGGGGGACTCGGACGCCAGCACGAAGTCGACGTCCATCGTCTCATACCCATCGGGGGCCTTCTGCGCCGTGACCTCCGCCATGAACATTGGATCGACTTCCTCCTCCTCATAGCTTGGCTCCAGAGAGCTCGGGGAATGGCCCTCCGCAAAGCGAGCTTGGAACGGAGGTCTCTGGCGCCGACCGCCGCCACAATTTTTGCATGGCGCTCCAGCATCAGCATCTTGTAGTACGTGATCTTGCGGCGCACCATGGCTTTCTGGCAAACTAGGGGACGCTTGATGCGGGCTAGGGGATCGAAAGGTGGGGGAAGGGGCTGGATTTTAGGTGTGGTTTTAGGGCAGTGGCTAGCATAGGCCGAGCAGTGAAGGTTCTAGTGTGAATAGTGGTTCCGGTGATGACCTGTCAATCGGTTTTGACTGTAATCGCTCTTGTCGCGTTCGTGTTGCAGCCCGGCACGCTGGATCCTCCACGTCGCTCACTGAATGGAACGCACGTCGTCTTGCATTTTCGCTCGCTTGTGGGACCACAGCTGAGAGCAAACCGACGTCCCTCCCTCGCCCGCGTCATTTTATGTGGAGTAAATAAAAATAGAGGGAGTATACTACGGATGAGGATCCCCTGACGTGGCCGAACCCATTGAGTAACTGACATGTGGGGCCTAGCAAGAATGGGGTCTGCCAGTAAGTGACCGAAAGGGAGGGTAAGGCAGGGATACGTATGTGAAAGGAGCTTCCAACGATATAATTTTCACATTATACATCTCATGTACTATTAATCTTGTCAATAGTCAAATGCGGTTTTGAAAAATGCATTATGTGGCTATAAGGAACTGCCATGTCATCTATAGCCATCATCTATTATATGCACTCATACCATAGTGTGGGCTATAAGGTTGGCTATTTCCCGCAAAAAAATTATAAGGTTGGCTATTGTATTAGTACTTTTTTCCATCTCCTCTCCATCTCTTTCTTCATATTTATTGTACGTATTTCACTAGGAATGCATAAATAGCTAGGCTCTTGCATGAGAGCTCACTCCCCTTACTTTTTCACATCTCTCTCCTCCACATAGGCCCTCTATAAATGGAAGGAGGGAGTACAACTATGAGCACTACATACTCTAGCACATATGTTGTCAATACTCCACTAGTACTATTGGACAGGGAACTTAAAAAAGTTACTATTGGACTGGCTATACGTGGCGAAATCCTAGTAGGAAGAGCATGCGCGAGAACAAGCACATTCACGTGGTTGAAAACAAATTGGAAACCATCTCGAGTACAAATCTAGGAGTACGTACGAATCTAACAATATTGATTGGGCGTTGTTGAATGTTGATACTTTTTTTTATCAAAGTAGAGATACTTTGACTACACATAAAACTTATATGTAAACTAGAAAGCATAGGAGGGAGTATATTGTACGTTCAAAAATGAAACGAACATTGAATACCCTTTATATATGATTTGCGGATGCTATGATCGCCGATTCAAAATTTTGAATCCGCCTTAGGTATCACACATGCCCCCACTCGTTCTCTCTCGATTTCACCTCAGGGTCCGAAGATCGATTGAAAGAGGACTAGGGTGGGTATACTACGTTCGTTTCGCTTATGAACATACAATATACTCCCTCTGATCCCCACAGACCCCCCCCCCCCCGCGGGTCATTTCTATCATAGAAACAGACCAAACCTTTATCTCCTTGCATGACACGCAATTGATCTCTGAACATCAATCGATCTCGTCAACATGTGTGGGGGCATGAACCAAATGGGATGTCAAAACTAAGACGCGAAGCGACACATAGTGGAGGAAAAGTGAAACTTCAAACGAACCGTTTGTTTGTATGCCTGTTGGATAAATTACAAATAAACATTGGAAATATAAGCATGGTCTAGGCCCACACGCGAATGATACTCGACGGAATGTTCAAATGAGGCATATGGGAGGATGGACTCGACCGGAGGGCAACATGATCGATGGAGAAGTGGGATGGAGAGGAATGAGAAATAAGCAAACACCACATGATTATACTTGAATGGCTCGAATAAACAATAAGTTTTCTCGCTTGGCCTACATAGTGAAAGGCCTAATGTGCAACGCGGAGCACTGACGCTCGAATATGGCCGGGAAAACAGGGAAACCAACATGTCGGGACGACGTAGCGCAAACTAGTCCAATGGAGGAGCTAGCGTACGACCCCTCAACACCAGCAACTGTTCATGTGGGTCATGGGGGCGAACAACGTGGCGCAGCTCCAGCACCGCCTCTGGACACGGCGACTGCAGTGAGCGACACGCTCATTGTCGCTAGACATGGTCGTCTTGCTTTTTCAATGACATGTGTCGATCGCATGTGAGCAAAGGGCATCTCCAACATTGCCACGACCGCAACTGACTACCCTGGCACACCAAAAACCCTCATCCCTCGCACCGTCGCACGGTGCATTCCCAGCTGGCGCCAGCTGCCCGCATTCATGTCATTCGTCCGTATGCCGTCGTTAAGAGGCTCGGTGCGCGAGGAACCAACTCCGGTGACTTAATGACACACCAGGACGCCTGGCCTCACTGTAATGCACTACTTGCGGCAACGCCCAGCTAACCTCCACACCATAGCGCATCGTCCTCCTACCGGGCACCACATCCGCCATGACTGCAAGCGTGAACGCTCTGTGGGAGAGCTTGTCTTCGGGGATGCAGCTCGAGGTCGCCGCCCTCGCTTAAGTCGCCGCACAAGCGGTGGCCACGCTGGCGGCCGATGATGGGAGCACCGTCAGCCACGTGTCCTACTTGCCGCCATCCAACGTCCGGCACTGCCAAGGTCGGGGAATCCTCCGAGGATGAGTAGGGCATGGGAGGCGGCAGGGCATGGTGTGCCAACTGGCCGGTCCATCTCCCGTGTTCTACTTTTCCTCGCCGGAGACCGCACCTTCACTTCACGGGCCTTGAACCCCACCCCCGTACATGGAGATCGCAGATGGAGGACGTCGGTCGGCGCCGTAGAATAGGTTTAGGGTCGGGTTTATTTTATTTTTCTATCCTATAAAAGTTCGAAATGTAATGAAAATCTGCCGTGTTTGAATTAATCTCGGCCGGTGTAAATGAACTTTCACAATAATATAGTATATTGTAGGAGTACTAGGAAGATGCCCGTGCGTTGCATGGAAGATCAAGATCTTGTGGGAGAAAAGGATGAACGAGGGAAGGCCTTATCTGCAAATGCACATTCACGCATTTCACTTCTTTCTACATCTACGGGAACCTACGGAAGGGTTAACGTAAATTGCCTCTCTCTCTCCTCCCCTGATTTTCATGATGGTGGGCCCCTCCCTCCCCCCAATCTTCAATCCACAGATCACATGTTTCACATTATGTTAATTGCGCAACTGGGACTACGTAGTTGTAGCATTACTCGTCCTAAAAAACCTAACTAAGCCAACCTCCTAGCATATCGCGCGGGAAAAGACCCGGCCGCGCCATTTTAGTCAGGATTACCAGATTACTAGTAGTAGTATCGATGGATCGCGTGAAGCAACAACTTTTTTTTGTGGGGGCGAAGCACCTAGTTTTAAAGGAAAAAAGGCGGTACACTCACAGCACCCCTGTCGCGGTCGCATTGCACCCCACACACGTTTGGTCCTGCACACGGCTCACGCAAACGGAATGCGCTTCGGCTTGCCTCTTCACTGACATGTGGGACTACACTTGGAGAAACTGACCATGCGCCAAACTTCCCCTGCCCACCGCGCGAAAATCCTCCCCCCCACCCAAAAATTCCCCCCAAATCCTAGATTCAACCGCCCTTCGGTCAACTAGCCAATAATATTCCCCAAACCCCCTCCCCCCGTCCCCCTCCACTCCATTTGCTCCGCCAAAGCCGCCCTCCCCGCCATGCCGATACGTCGGCTCCGCGGTTTGTCGAGGGGATGCACGGCGATCCTCTCGCTCCCACAGTACGCTCTCGTAGAATGTCATCCTCTAGCCGTGCCGCCACCGCTGGCGACGTTCTTGTGGAGGAGTACGGGGGTCAACGTCGCCACCGCTGGCGACGTTCGTGTGGAGATGCACGGCGGCCAGCTTCTCCCACGGTATGCGCATTCTAGACAAAGGCCCCGTGCATGTCGGTGTAGCGCTGAATGTTAGCTGATAGACGCTGTCAATCTCACTCTTTGCCGAAGTAGTTTACAGTCAATATGCTCTGCTTAAGAAGCTTCCTTGCCCTGTTCTGCACTCAATCTGCTTAGCTGAGATAGCATGCCAAGGCCGATTAGTTGCTAAAATATCCTGCCATATATTTATTGTGACGTAGATTGCCATGGTCTAGTAGCCAATCTGTTAGGTGAAATAGCTCTACACCGTTTTATACTCGATCTTTGTTGCTGCGATGGCCTTCGATAGTTTGATGGCTGTGTGCTCGGGCTCATTGATTGCTGAAACAGCCTGCCATAATTTAGGACTCAAATCTGTTTGCTGAATTAGCTTTACATATATTTCGTTACTTAGATCTGCTCGTCCAAATATCTTGCCATAGCTTTAGACATCGACCTAGGTATTTTCTTCTAGACTTCACAAAAAGCATATATGTTTTTCCTGTAAATGGTTAGCATCCACTAAAAAAAGCAAATGGGCAGCATCTCTAGTGATATCCTGAGTCATGTATTGTAAGTTTTTTGCTGGTATTGGTGAAATTGAGCTGGACACGGTAATATTTGAACATCACACAGTGTGCAGTACTAAAAAAACAAGGCACGAACATGCTTAATACATCAACCGTACAAATCATAGCTGTTACAAGTGGTATTGGTAAGATTTAGCTGGTCAGATCTTACCTGTTAAGTCCTGGGGGTAGTCACTGGGGGACTTCATCTGGGCCAGAGCCTACACCATGTCGACGGCAGCGGCGGAGGCGAGATGTTCCTCTGGGTCAACACGCACATCGACCATCGGACCATGGACCACCATCAGCTCCTGGTGGTGGGGATTTGGAGGCATGAGGATGTTTCGCAGGCGCCATTTAAGCAACCAGGGCGGGCCGTGATAGAGATCGGTGGGTTACCTGACTGGATCCGAGCAGAACGTAGATGTGGTTGAAGTTGTGGTTGCGGCGGCGGCAGTTTGAGATGCCGGTAGGGGAGGCACGAGGGGAGGATACTGAGGGTGGGGATGTGGTTGGAGGAATAAATTCTGAAATTGCGCGCATAATGAAAATTTCGCTGCGCAACATGAAACTTGGGCAGGGGAAACACACAACGCAGATGAAGCGCGTAAAATACTTGTGTGTGAGAAAAAGAAAGTTGGGAGATCCCGTCTCCAAAAAAATGTACACGTGTACTTGATTTTTTTGGTCAATGGTACACCTGGTTTATTAGGAATATCGCACAAGTAACTGACTTATGGGTCATTAATGCAAAAAAACGCAGACGGGTACGCATAGAAACTGTGTGTTTTGTGATCTTCTAATGATTAACGCAAAAAATGCACACGGGCACACATGCTAATCAACGCTCAAAGCCCTCCAAGGATGCTCTTACTAACATTGTACATTAATACTACAAACTTAATGTACTAGTGGTAATCTGCTCTAATACTACAAACTTAAACTACTACTCACATGCTGCCATCAGGGCATGCTGGCCAGACGCCGGCGTGCTTCGGTGTCCGCCAAGCTCTCCTCACCATGGCGTGCGGCCTCTTTTTTCTTGCAGCGGCGGGACTCTCTTTTCTTGACTGCTTTCTGCCTTTTCCGCTCCTTCTGTGCGGCTTTGGCCGCCTCTAGATCCACCACCCATTCGACCATGGCAGCCTCAAAGTCCGCCCATGTAACTGTCTGGCCGCCGGCTGCGATGAACTCGGCGCGGCGGGATGCCATCGCTTCCTTACCATGTGTGCGGTTGCGGGCGGTGAGGAACGCGGCGCGATGGGATGCCATCACTTCCTTACCAGTTACTATGCGTCGCGGTGCCATGGACGATGCCTGGAGAAAGCTCTAGGACGAAGGGGCCGGGCAGCCGTACAATGCGATGGTATTCATGAGCTCAACGACAAATGACAACAGAAATTTGGCTTCCCTTACAATTTTGCTCATTCATTATCGCACACGGTTCATTTCCGTCGCTTTCGGAAATAGTGTGCGCTGAGCCTATTGTGTGTTGCGTTATGATTGGCTGGAACCCGAGCCACGCGGATCGCGCATGTGCACCGTAGGATGCACCACAATCGAAAGGCAATCCACGTCGCTCACATCACACCCGTGCACCTGTAGCTGGATTGGATTTATATGCGCTAAATGCCTAGAAAATGCACATAATCCCCTAAATATGGTAAATGAGCCCGGAAAAATGCCAAATTTGAACACGGTGATTTGCAGGGTGTATGTTCGTCGTAGAAAATAACTCCAGGGCAAAGAACAAAGAAAATTTGGATTCCCGTTCAATCTTGGTGATTTCCCTCTCCAAAGCATCGAACTTCTTTGGTGATGGTTCGATCTATGAAGGGCGTGCATGACGACATAAGCCAAACCTTCTGTAATTTTTACCAGAGCATGGTGAGGTCATACCATGGCACACCATGCCAGGCGTCATGTTTTTCAAGCATTTATTTCATTTTTTCTACAGTTTAAAACCCAATAAACAAATGTTCGTGGTTGACTATTGCCACACATTTCATCGAAATATCTATCCCTTCCTTGTAAAAGGCATGAGAATTTACTAAATGGAACGAGCATGGTTTTCCAGGCTGTTCTTGTGCACCCTTTCCGGCAGCGATTGTTTGAACTTGAATTATGTTCATTAATGCCTAGGAAATGCACATAATCCCCTAAATATGGCAAATGAAAACGGAAAAGTGCCAAATTTGAACACGGTGATTTGCAGGTAGTATGTTAATCATAGAAAAAAAACTCGTGGACAAAGGAAATTTGCACCCCCCTTCAATCTTGGTGATTTCCCCCTCGAAACCATGAAACTTCCTCGGTGATGGTTCGATTTATGGAAGGCGTGCATCACGACATAAGGAAAACATTCACCAATCCAGGGCGTGGTGAAGCCATACCATGGCACCACGCCAGGCGTCATGTTTTCCAACCATGTGTTTTATTTTGTGTATAGTTGTTAACCTAGTAAAAAACGCATTTATGGTAGACTATTGCCACACATTTCCTTGAAATATCCGAGAATTCCTTGTAAAAGGCATGCGAATGTACTAAATAACACGAGCATGGTTTTCCAGACCGTTCTTGTGCACCTTTTCATGCACCGATTGTTCGAATTTGACTTATGTCCATTAATGCCAAGAAAATGCACATAATCCCATAAATATGGTAAATGAGCACAGGAAACTGTCAAATTTTAACATGTTGCATTTTGAGGCGGTATGTTGATCGTTGGAAAAAAACTGAATTACAAAGTAGGACGGATATTTGGATTCCCCTTCAATCTTGGGGATTTCCCTCTCAAAAGCATGGAACTTCCTTCGTGATGGTTCGATTTATGAAGGGCGTGCATGACGACATAAGCCAAACCTTCTCAAACTTTTACCAGGGCATGGTGAGGTCATAACATGGCACCATGCTAGGCGTCATGTTTTTTAAGCATTTATTTCATTTTTTCTATAGTTGAAAACCCAACAAACAAACATTTGTGCTTGACTATTGCCACACATTTCATCAAAATATATGTCCATTCCTTGTAAAGGGCATGAGAATTTACTAAATGGCACGAGCATGGTTTTCCAGACCATTCTTGTGGACCCTTTCATGCACTAATTATTTGAACTTGAATTATGTGCATTAATGCCTAGGAAATGCACATAATCTCCTAAATATGGCAAATGAACCCGGAAAAGTGCCAAATTTGAACACGGTGATTTGCATGTTGTATGTTAATCGTAGAAAAAAACTCGTGGACAAAGGACAAAGGAAATTTGGATCCCCCTTCAATCTTGGTGATTCCCCCTCGAAACCATGAAACATCCTCGGTGATGGTTCGATTTATGAAAGGTGTGCATCACGACATAAGGAAAACATTCACCAATTTTTACCAGGGTGTGGTGAGGCCATACCATGGCACCACGCGAGGCGTCATGTTTTCCAACCATGTGTTTTATGTTTTGTATAGTATTAACCTAGTAAGCGACGCGTTTATGGTTGACTATTGCCACACATTTCCTTGAAATATCTGCCCATTCCTTGTAGAAGGCGTGAGAATGTACTAAATAGCACGAGCATGGTTTTCTAGACCGTTCTTGTGCACCTTTTCATGCACCGGTTGTTCGAATTTGACTTATGTCCATTAATACCTAGAAAATGCACATAATCCCATAAATATGGTAAATGAGCACGGAAAAATATCAAATTTTAACATGTTGCATTTGAGGCGGTATGTTGATCGTTGGAAAAAAACTGAATGACAAACTAGGACGGATATTTGGATTCCCCTTCAATCTTGGAGATTTCCCTCTCAAAAGCATGGAACTTCCTTCGTGATGGTTCGATATATGAAGGGTGTGCATGACGATATAAGCCAAACCTTATCAAATTTTTACAAGGGCATGTTGAGGTCATAACATGGCACCATGCTAGGCGTCATGTTTTTTAAGCATTTATTTCATTTTTTCTATAGTTGAAAACCCAACAAACAAACATTTGTGGTTGACTATTGCCACACATTTCATCAAAATATATGTCCATTCCTTGTAAAGGGCATGAGAATTTACTAAATGGCACGAGCATGGTTTTCCAGACCATTCTTGTGGACCCTTTCATGCACTAATTATTTGAACTTGAATTATGTGCATTAATGCCTAGGAAATGCACATAATCTCCTAAATATGGCAAATGAACCCGGAAAAGTGCCAAATTTGAACACGGTGATTTACAGGTTGTATGTTAATCGTAGAAAAAAACTCGTGGAGAAAGGACAAAGGAAATTTGGATCCCCCTTCAATCTTGGTGATTCCCCCTCGAAACCATGAAACATCCTCGGTGATGGTTCGATTTATGAAAGGTGTGCATCACCACATAAGGAAAACATTCACCAATTTTTACCAGGGTGTGGTGAGGCCATACCATGGCACCACGCGAGGCGTCATGTTTTCCAACCATGTTTTATGTTTTGTATAGTTATTAACCTAGTAAACGATGTGTTTATGGTTGACTATTGCCACACATTTCCTTGAAATATCTGCCCATTCCTTGTAGAAGGCGTGAGAATGTACTAAATAGCACAAGCATGGTTTTCTAGACCGTTCTTGTGCACCTTTTCATGCACCGGTTGTTCGAATTTGACTTATGTCCATTAATACCTAGAAAATGCACATGATCCCATAAATATGGTAAATGAGCACGTAAAAATGTCGAATTTTAACATGTTGCATTTGAGGCGGTATGTTGATCGTTGGAAAAAACTGAATGACAAACTAGGACGGATATTTGGATTCCCCTTCAATCTTGGGGATTTCCCTCTCAAAAGCATGGAACTTCCTCGGTGATGGTTCGATTTATGAAGGGGGTGCATGACGACATAAGCCAAACCTTCTCAAATTTTTACAAGGGCATGGTGAGGTCATAAAATGACACCATGCCAGGCGTCATGTTTTTAAGCATTTATTTCATTTTTCCTATAGTTGAAAACCCAACAAACAAAATTTGTGGTTGATTATTGCCACACATTTCATCAAAATATCTGTCCATTCCTTATAAAGGGCAGGAGAATTTACTAAATGGCACGAGCATGGTTTTGCAGACCGTTCTTGTGGACCCTTTCATGCACTGATTGTTTGAACTTGAATTATGTGCATTAATGCCTAGGAAATGCACATAATCCCCTAAATATGGCAAATGAACCCGGAAAAGTGCCAAATTTGAACACGGTGATTTACAGGTTGTATGTTAATCGTAGAAAAAAACTCATGGACAAAGGACAAAGGAAATTTGGATCCCCCTTCAATCTTGGTGATTTCTCCCTCGAAACCGTGAAACTTCCTCGGTGATGGTACGATTTATGAAAGGCGTGCATCACGACATAAGGAAAACATTCACCAATCCAGGGCGTGGTGAAGCCATACCATGGCACCACGCCAGGCGTCATGTTTTCCAACCATGTGTTTTATTTTGTGTATACTTGTTAACCTAGTAAACAACGCATTTATGGTAGACTATTGCCACACATTTCCTTGAAATATCTGCGAATTCCTTGTAAAAGGCATGTGAATGTACTAAATAACACGAGCATGGTTTTCCAGACCGTTCTTGTGCACCTTTTCATGCACCGATTGTTCGAATTTGACTTATATCCATTAATGCCAAGAAAATGCACATGATCCCATAAATATGGTAAATGAGCACAGGAAACTGTCAAATTTTAACATGTTGCATTTTGAGGTGGTATGTTGATCGTTGGAAAAAAACTAAATACAAACTAGGACGGATATTTGGATTCCCCTTCAATCTTGGGGATTTCCCTCTCAAAAGCATGGAACTTCCTTCGTGATGGTTCGATTTATGAAGGGCGTGCATGACGACATAAGCCAAACCTTCTCAAATTTGTACCAGGGCATGGTGAGGTCATAACATGGCACCATGCTAGGCGTCATGTTTTTTAAGCATTTATTTCATTTTTTCTATAGTTGAAAACCCAACAAACAAACATTTGTGGTTGACTATTGCCACACATTTCATCAAAATATATGTCCATTCCTTGTAAAGGGCATGAGAATTTACTAAATGGCACGAGCATGGTTTTCCAGACCATTCTTGTGGACCCTTTCATGCACTAATTATTTGAACTTGAATTATGTGCATTAATGCCTAGGAAATGCACATAATCTCCTAAATATGGCAAATGAACCCGGAAAAGTGCCAAATTTGAACACGGTGATTTGCAGGTTGTATGTTAATCGTAGAAAAAAACTCGTGGACAAAGGACAAAGAAATTTGGATCCCCCTTCAATCTTGGTAATTCCCCCTCGAAACCATGAAGCATCATCAGTGATGGTTCGATTTATGAAAGGTGTGCATTGCGACATAAGGAAAACATTCACCAATTTTTACCAGGGTGTGGTGAGGCCATACCATGGCACCACGCGAGGCGTCATGTTTTCCAACCATGTGTTTTATGTTTTGTATAGTTATTAACCTAGTAAACGACGCGTTTATGGTTGACTATTGCCGCACATTTCCTTGAAATATCTGCCCATTCCTTGTAGAAGGCGTGAGAATGTACTAAATAGCACGAGCATGGTTTTCTAGACCGTTCTTGTGCACCTTTTCATGCACCGGTTGTTCGAATTTGACTTATGTCCATTAATACCTAGAAAATGCACATAATCCCATAAATATGGTAAATGAGCACGGAAAAATGTCAAATTTTAACATGTTGCATTTGAGGCGGTATGTTGATCGTTGGAAAACAACTGAATGACAAACTAGGACGGATATTTGGATTCCCCTTCAATCTTGGGGATTTCCCTCTCAAAAGCATGGAACTTCCTCGGTGATGGTTCGAGTTATGAAGGGGGTGCATGACGACATAAGCCAAACCTTCTGAAATTTTTACAAGGGCATGGTGAGGTCATAAAATGACACCATGCTAGGCGTCATGTTTTTAAGCATTTATTTCATTTTTTCTATAGTTGAAAACCCAACAAACAAAATTTGTGGTTGACTATTGCCACACATTTCATCGAAATATCTGTCCATTCCTTGTAAAGCGCAGGAGAATTTACTAAATGGCACGAGCATGGTTTTCTAAACCGTTCTTGTGGACCCTTTCATGCACTGATTGTTTGAACTTGAATTATGTGCATTAATGCCTAGGAAATGCACATAATCCCCTAAATATGGCAAATGAACCCGGAAAAGTGCCAAATTTGAACACGGTGATTTACAGGTTGTATGTTAATCGTAGAAAAAAACTCGTGGACAAAGGACAAAGGAAATTTGGATCCCCCTTCAATCTTGGTGATTTTCCCCACAAAACCGTGAAACTTCCTCGGTGATGGTACGATTTATGAAAGGCGTGCATCACGACATAAGGAAAACATTCACCAATTTTTACCAGGGCGTGGTGAGGCCATACCATGGTACCACGCCAGGCGTTATGTTTTCCAACCATCTGTTTTATTTTTTGTATAATTGTTAACCTAGTAAACGACGCATTTATGGTTGACTATTGCCACACATTTCCTTGAAATATCTGTCCATTCCTTGTAAAAGGCATGAGAATGTACTAAATAAGACGAGCATGGTTTTCCAAACCGTTCTAGTGCATCTTTTCATGCACCGATTGTTCGAATTTGACTTCTGTCCTTAATTCCTAGAAAATACACATAATCCCATAAGTATGGCAAATGAGCACGGAAAAATGTCAAATTTCAAAATGTTGCATTTGAGGCGGTATGTTGATCGTTGGAAAAAACTGAATGACAAACTAGGACGGATATTTGGATTCCCCTTCAATCTTGGGGATTTCCCTCTCAAAAGCATGGAACTTCCTTCGTGATGGTTCGATTTATGAAGGGCGTGCATGACGACATAAGCCAAACCTTCTCAAATTTTTACCAGGGCATGGTGAGGTCATAACATGGCACCGTGCTAGGCGTCATGTTTTTAAGCATTTATTTCATTTTTTTCTATAGTTGAAAACCCAACAAACAAACATTTGTGGTTGACTATTGCCACACATTTCATCAAAATATATGTCCATTCCTTGTAAAGGGCATGAGAATTTACTAAATGGCACGAGCATGGTTTTCCAGACCATTCTTGTGGACCCTTTCATGCACTAATTATTTGAACTTGAATTATGTGCATTATAGCCTAGGAAATGCACATAATCTCCTAAATATGGCAAATGAACCCGGAAAAGTGCCAAATTTGAACATGGTGATTTGTAGGTTGTATGTTAATCGTAGAAAAAACTCATGGACAAAGGACAAAGGAAATTTGGATCCCCCTTCAATCTTGGTGATTCCCCCTCGAAACCATGAAACATCCTCGGTGATGGTTTGATTTATGAAAGGTGTGCATCACGACATAAGGAAAACATTCACCAATTTTTACCAGGGTGTGGTGAGGCCATACCATGGCACCACGCGAGGCGTCATGTTTTCCAACCATGTGTTTTATGTTTTGTATAGTTATTAACCTAGTAAACGACGTGTTTATGGTTGACTATTGCCACACATTTCCTTGAAATATCTGCCCATTCCTTGTAGAAGGCGTGAGAATGTACTAAATAGCACGAGCATGGTTTTCTAGACCGTTCTTGTGCACCTTTTCATGCACCGGTTGTTCGAATTTGACTTATGTCCATTAATACCTAGAAAATGCACATAATCCCATAAATATGGTAAATGAGCACAGAAAAATGTCAAATTTTAACATGTTGAATTTGAGGCGGTATGTTGATCGTTGGAAAAAAACTGAATGACAAACTAGGACGGATATTTGGATTCCCCTTCAATATTGGGGATTTCCCTCTCAAAAGCATGGAACTTCCTCGGTGACGGTTCGATTTATGAAGGGGGTGCATGACGACATAAGCCAAACCTTCTGAAATTTTTACAAGGGCATGGTGAGGTCATAAAATGACACCATGCTAGGCGTCATGTTTTTAAGCATTTATTTCATTTTTTCTATAGTTGAAAACCCAACAAACAAATATTTGTGGTTGACTATTGGCACACATTTCATCAAAATATCTGTCCATTCCTTGTAAAGGGCAGGAGAATTTACTAAATGGCACGAGCATGGTTTTGCAGACCGTTCTTGTGGACCCTTTCATGCACTGATTGTTTGAACTTGAATTATGTGCATTAATGCCTAGGAAATGCACATAATCCCCTAAATATGGCAAATGAACCCGGAAAAGTGCCAAATTTGAACACGGTGATTTACAGGTTGTATGTTAATCGTAGAAAAAACTCATGGACAAAGGACAAAGGAAATTTGAACCCCCCTTCAATCTTGGTGATTTCCCCCTCGAAACCGTGAAACTTCCTCGGTGATGGTACGATTTATGAAAGGCGTGCATCACGACATAAGGAAAACATTCACCAATTTTTACCAGGGCGTGGTGAGGCCATACCATGGTACCACGCCAGGCGTTATGTTTTCCAACCATCTGTTCTATTTTTTGTATAATTGTTAACCTAGTAAACGACGCATTTATGGTTGACTATTGCCACACATTTCCTTGAAATATCTGCCCATTCCTTGTAAAAGGCATGAGAATGTACTAAATAACACAAGCATGGTTTTCCAGACCGTTCTTGTGCATCTTTTCATGCAACGACTGTTCGAATTTGACTTTTGTCCATTAATGCCTAGAAAATATACATAATCCCATAAGTATGGCAAATGAGCACGGAAAAATGTCAAATTTTAACATGTTGCATTTGAGGCAGTATGTTGATCATTGGAAAAAAACTGAATGACAAACTAGGACGGATATTTGGATTCCCCTTCAATCTTGGGGATTTCCCTCTCAAAAGCATGGAACTTCCTTCGTGATGGTTCGATTTATGAAGGGCGTGCATGACGACATAAGCCAAACCTTCTCAAATTTTTACCAGGGCATGGTGACGTCATAACATGGCACCATGCTAGGCGTCATGTTTTTTAAGCATTTATTTCATTTTTTCTATAGTTGAAAACCCAACAAACAAACATTTGTGGTTGACTATTGCCACACATTTCATCAAAATATATGTCCATTACTTGTAAAGGGCATGAGAATTTACTAAATGGCACGAGCATGGTTTTCCAGACCATTCTTGTGGACCCTTTCATGCACTAATTATTTGAACTTGAATTATGTGCATTAATGCCTAGGAAATGCACATAATCTCCTAAATATGGCAAATGAACCGGAAAAGTGCCAAATTTGAACACGGTGATTTACAGGTTGTATGTTAATCGTAGAAAAAAACTCGTGGACAAACGACAAAGGAAATTTGGATCCCCCTTCAATCTTGGTGATTCCCCCTCGAAACCATGAAACATCCTCGGTGATGGTTCGATTTATGAACGGTGTGCATCACGACATAAGGAAAAAATTCACCAATTTTTACCAGGGTGTGGTGAGCCCATACCATGGCACCACGCGAGGCGTCATGTTTTCCAACCATGTGTTTTATGTTTTGTATAGTTATTAACCTAGTAAACGATGCGTTTATGGTTGACTATTGCCACACATTTCCTTGAAATATCTGCCCATTCCTTGTAGAAGGCGTGAGAATGTACTAAATAGAACGAGCATGGTTTTCTAGACCGTTCTTGTGCACCTTTTCATGCACCGGTTGTTCAAATTTGATGTCACATCCCTAGCTTCTGGCATTGCTCTAGCCTAGCTTCATGTGTGCATCATGTCTATATTTTTGAAACTGAATTGAGGAATATTGGAAGCCTCAAAACCCTAAATAAAAGAGGGGCAAAAACCCTAGAAATCTTATTCATTGCTCCAAATGGCTCTTCTTAAATGTTTGATAATTTTTGGTAAGGGTTCTGGTCCCAACCAAAATATTGAACATTTTTAAGGATTTATTTTTGGGACTTTGAATTTAAATCATAGCTATTTGAATTGGACTTATATCTACTGTTAAATAAATATAGGTCCAATAATTCTGAAATATTTTTTGTGGAGCATTGTTTTAATTCTTTTAGCTCCTAAAAATATTGTCAGAAGCAAAATAAATTGAATTGGTTTCAAAACCAAATTCAAAACAAACCTGCAAAATAGAAAAACTGAAATAGTTAGAAAAGGGAGAGAGAGTCTTACCTGGCCCCTTACCTGGCTGGCCCAGTGGACAGCCCAGCCCACTGGCCTGGTGCCAGTCGTCCTCTACCTCTGCCAGTAGGCAGAGGAGGGAGACAGCGCACGCGCGCGCCGTGGCGCCACGCCACCTCCCTGCCTGCCTGCGTCCCTCGCCACCGCGACGCCTCGGGCCTTCTCTTCGGCGCCGCCTCGAACCCCTGGACCCCCTCACTCATCCCCTTCTCCTGCTCTCCCTCTCGCTCCGCACCTCGGGCCCGAACGGAGCCGCCGCCACCGACGCCGATTGCCGCAGCCACCGTGCACCCCTAGCCTTGCCGATGCACCCAGGAGCTCCGCCTCGACCCCCTCCTTCCTCCCCACCGACCCACGGCCCTCCGAAAGCCCTGCAACGCCGTCACCATCGCCGTTCCGTCGCCGGCCACCGAAGCTCCCCTCCGTCGATTCGCCGGACCCCGTGCCTCCCCTGCCTCGCTAGCAGCACCAGAAGAACCGCGGTGAGCCCTCGACCCGATTCCCCTCTCCCCGTGCCCCACCTCCCTCTCTAGCTAGCCCCACCACTTTGCCCGAGAATCTCTCGCCGCCGGCCATGGCGTGGCCGTGGCCACAGCCACCCCAGCTCGTATCCGAGCCCACCGACGTGCTCACCGTGATCTCAGGAGTCCGTAGCACGCCCCAGCTCCTCCTGCCGTGCTCCCTAACCCCGACCCCGAGATTGCCCGAACTCCGGCAGCCGCAAAGGGGCTCGCCGCCAGCAGCTCCGGCCACCCCAGCTCCTCCCACTTGCACTACCAGACGCGCGCGAGTCTGGGCTTCGCGTGGGTGGTCTCCGCCGCCCGAATGGTCGCCGGAGCGGCGATCCCGAGCCCCTCCGCCGCATTTGCTGTCGCTGGCGGCTAAACGCCGGCGCATTAGCCCCGGTTGACCAGGGGGTTTGACCTCCCCTGGGTCAATGACATGTGGGCCCGGCCCTGACTAATTCTAGTTTAGGATTAGTTTAAATTTAATCAACTTTGTTAATTAATCCTGACACTGACCAGTGGGCCCGACCCCCCCTAACCTTTTAATTAAATTAAATTAACCCCGGTTAACCCCCCCTGTCACTGACGTGTGGACCCCACACGTCAGGTTTGACCTGGACCGCCCGTTGACCTGCTGAGGTTAGCATGAGGTCATGCTGACGCCATAATTCATTTTCTGGAATTATTTTAATTCTAAATAATCAGAAAATTCCAGAAAATGCCTAAAACTTCTAAAAATCATAGAAAATTAACCGTAACTCCAAATTAAATAATTTATATATGAAAAATTATCAGAAAAATTCAAGGAATCCATCTGTACCATTTTCATGCATGTTAGAACAACTTATAGATGCTGTTTAGCACAAATCAATTAAATGGCATTTGAATAATCACATATGGAGTTTAAATTTGAATCTTGTATTCAAACCAACTTCATTTAATCTGTTGCTAGTTGCATTAGCTCAAAACACATTCATTTTGCCATGTCATGATCATGCATCATATTGTGCATTGCATTGATTGTGTTCCTTTCTGTGTTGCCGGTATTTGTCCCCTCTCGATAGACGTGATACCGATGATGTGATCGTTGACACTGATGAAGACTCAATGTTATCTTTAGAAGTGCCAGGCAAGCAAAACCCCCTTGTTCATTCCGATACAATCCTACTCTCTCGCTCCTGCTCTCTTTTACTGCATTAGGACAACACCGATTCATCTGTTACTTGCTGCGGTAGCTGAACCCCTTTATCCTCTGCATGACCTGTCATTGCCACAGTAAATAGATGAAACCCACTAGCATGAGTAGGAGTTGTTTGAGCCCTGATGTGCCTACTCATTCATGTTTGTTTGTCATGCCTGCTACTGCTTAGAGTTGAGTCAGGTCTGATTCATCGGGGATGAATCAGAGGCGTGTGAACATGTCCTACTGTGTGTGAGCTAAGTGTGTGAACACGATTTGGTAAAGGTAGCGGTGAGAGGCCATGTAGGAGTACATGGTGGGTTGTCTCATTGTAGCCGTCCTCAGGAACTAAGTTCTGTGTTTGTGATCCATGATTCAGCTACTACCATACATTGGGCCCTGAAATATGACCCCGCTCGACTTCTTATTCACCCTTGTCCTCTGTCCAGGAGTTGCAAGTAGTTTCTGGTGTTTGTAGTATGCTGGAGGCCGTGGACAGCGCTGACCGTAGGGGTGGGCTGTGATGCGGTAGGCACGTGGCACGGTGTACCGGGCGCCCGTTTGGTGTCTCGGGAACCCTGTTCACATCGTTTGGGGCTGTGAGCGAAACTCCGGCCGGATCTCCTCATGGATGGAACCCGAATAGGCGATAAACCTGGACTAGAGACTTGAGTGTTTAGGTAGGTCGTGGTCTACACCCACGTCGGCTTTCGCTTGAAGTCTGCCGAGCACATGTCGTGTGCAGACGCTAAGTGGTGGAAACATGTATGAAGAAGTACACCCCTGCAGGGTTAACCTAATCTATTCGAATAGCCGTGTCCACGGAAAAGGACTTCTGGGTTGCTTATATCAGTTCATAGACAAGTGAAAGTGGATACTCTAAAATACGCAAGATAAGCGTGAGTGCTATGGATGGCGTTCTCGTAGGGGAACGGGAGCGGATCCATAGTGGTGTATTGCTATGGTGAATATGTGGACTCGTGTGCGCCACCTCAAAAGAGTCGCTTGCAGTCGTAGTTTAGGATAGCCACCGAGTCAAAGCTGGCTTGCTGCAGTTAAACCCCACCATCCCCTTGTTGAAAATGATGCATATGTAGTTAGTTCTGATGTAAGTCTTGCTGGGTACATTTGTACTCACGTTTGCCTATTTTATGTTTTTGCAGAGAGACTTCAGTCTCACTAGTAGTTCCACGTGGACTTCGACGTTTAGCTTGTTACCTCAGCTACGATCTTGTGCCCTCGGCAGGATCTGGTAGATAGTCAGGCTTCTCAGCCTTTTTCATTTATAGATGTCTGTACTCAGACATGATAGCTTCCGCTTGTGCTTTGACTTGTATGCTCTGATTGTTGGGTCATGAGACCCATGTTTGTAATGTCTCGCTCCTCGGAGCCTATTGAATAAACTACTTGAGTCGTAGAGTCATTTTGTGATGCCATGTTGTATTGCACATATCGAGCATATTGTGTGTATGTTATTGAAATTCTTGGTATGTGTGGGATCTGACTATCTAGTTGTTTATCTTTAGTAGCCTCTCTTACCGGGAAATGTCTCCTAGTGTTACCGCTGAGCCATGGTAGCTTGCTACTGCTCTGGAACACTTAGGCTGGCCGGCATGTGTCCTTCTTCGTTCCTGTGTCTGTCCCTTCGGGGAAATGTCACGCTTTGAGTACCGGAGTCCTGTTAGCCCGCTACAGCCCGGTTTACCGGAGTCCTGCTAGCCCAGTGCTACAGCCCGGACCCACTTGCTGATGACCGACACGTTCGAAGCTGGGTCATGAATGCCTGTCCCTGTAAGTCTGTGCCACTTTGGGTTTACGACTAGCCATGTCAGCCCGGGCTCCTTATCATATGGATGCTAGCGACACTATCATATACGTGAGCCAAAAGGCGCAAACGGTCCCGGGCAAAGGTAAGGCGACACCCGTAGGGATACCGTGCGTGAGGCCCAAAGTGATATGAGGTGTTACCGGCTAGATCGATGTGACATCGAGTCGGGGTCCTGACAGCGTTGGTATCAGAGCTTGACTGCCTGTAGGATTACCAAGCCAAACTGGTCGAAGTTGAGTCTAGAAATTCTTTAGTTATATAAGGGAATTGATTGTGGGATGGAACGTAAGGCTCTTTTTACTCCTTATACCTCATGCCCTTCTGATCTGAGTCATCATCTTCTCTTCTACGGGGATTAAGAACTAGGCTATCTCTTCTTTCCATCAGGATCACGTGTTACTAATCCGTAGACTTATAGATTGTTGGACTTAAGCCTCGTTTCAGTTCCTACTACTTTTGTATGATTATTGTTGATCTCGAGACCTTGATATTGTGCTTCTGAGTGGTTATGCCACCATTTTTGTGAATGTCTCAAATCTTTTCTGAGCATTTACAGCCGTTATGCTGTCCGAGTCATCCCAGGTTTCTAAGTAGTCTGATGCATTTGCAAATCCTTTCTTCCCGTTTCAATGTTCCCATAGGCCGGATTAACCACACTAATCAGTGAGTTGAGGTACTCCGTTACCTTGCCATATATGTTGGAGATATTATTATGACCCTAGGTGTCTTAGGGGATCATCTAGTAATTTAGCCATGATTTGTGTTCCCAGTGTGATGATTCTGGCCATCATTCTCGAAAGCATCCCGTGATGCTACTTAGTAATAGGTATTCTGTTCCTGGGTTCTTGAACCCGAGATTCACTCTACCTACTTCATGTTGATAGTAATTGCTAGTGCCTTTAGGATATTAGTAACCTTTGCGATAGTCCTTGAAGTCCGTGGTATCTTCTTCTTCCAAATACCATGAACTACTTATGTCAGAAGTTCCTCGTTGAACTGAACGATCACAGCCAGAGTGCTCTTGATGAGTTCTCCATTATATGTTATGGCTTTGCCAGTTCTACTTTCTGCATGGGTTATCCGGAAGAAATATGTTGAACTTGGATCGACATACTAATCTATGCATCCACAGCTCAGAAAGTTATATGTTCCTTTGAGTTGTCCCTCTTTAGTTGTCTACTGACCCTCGTCTATCAATTGATAGTCAAGAGTATGCGTGCATTCGTTCGTCAATGCCTATTACTCTTGAGGTCCGTTAAGCCATTCTATCGCGGAATGACTAGGAGAAACAAACTCCAGTACCTCTTCCATATCCAGGATTGGGTCAAAGAAGTTGTGCTCCGCAGATTGCTAATCCAGCTTTTGTTCTGTTCTACCTTGGAGTATTACCTTATTTTATATCGAGATTGTTATAGGAATTGCACACCATCCTATGAACTCTTGGTACAGTGATACTTCTTGCCATCATTAGTCATTCCTCGGTCTTTGTGTTGATGCAACCGGAATACCGACAAGTGAATCATGATGTGTGAACTCAATACTCCTAGCAACCCCATTGCTTGGTAGTTAATGGACAAAAAATCTTATTCCTAGTATGTTGGTTTTTGAATCATCCTTCTAAGATTGATCGTGCTACCTAGTCCTTATTTCCTGGTGCACTCTTTGATTGATGAGTTAGGATTTTGTCAAGTCCTCGCTCATTTGATCATATCGTCTTGCCCTGAAAAGCAAGATTGTTCTCGAGCTTAGTAACATACCGGTGGCTCGTGATTCTCTGAATATCTTCTCAGAAGTATTACCAGGTTGTCACCTGACCGCTATGTTGAGTTCGTGATCAAGTTGGTTTTTTGTGAACCATCCTTCTCCAAGAATCTGTGTTGGATATCCCTGAGCTAGTTGGTTAAGTTAGACAACGACTTGGAGAGTTGGAAGATAAAAGCTTGCCTGACTTAGTTCGTTCCAAAGGGATATTCTTGTGTAGTGTGTGTTGAAGAAAGATGATATCTTCATCGATTGATCCCTGTGATCAGTTGCTGGATCTATTGTCTTATCAATCCTTCGATTTGAGTGTGGGCTATCGTCAAATCAAATCAGAACCAACGATATTCGTAATGTTGTCTTACTCGTGGTTGATTCCTCGAGCATACACCATTATATCTTTGGTCTGACCAATGCTATCACCGTGTTCACTTAACTATGGAATTCCTTTTAAAAGGAAACCTAGATGAATTGTTGTTGAGCCCATTGACAACATCCTTATCTCCTCCATAATTTTGTTGAACATTAAGCTAGTGTTGGAAATTTTTGAGAGCATTTGTTCATGCTAGCTCATGAAGCATATGTTTGGATGAAGGTAGTGGCTTCCTTTAATTCATGTGCATCTGATGCAAGTTGCCGCCGTGGATTCGAGAAAGTCAATGTTGTTTTCTTGGAACCATTCTAAATCAGTCATGCACACGTGCGAAGAATTCTGTGGTTCGGAGACTTGCAACCTCCATTCCATATGTATACCCTAGCACACCAAGCCACTGATTGTTTTGTTCACGGAAAAGGAGTTGATGTGCTAATCCTAGGTCATGCACAAGACTTCCATATCCTCGATTATGGTTCCCAATCAGAACTCGGTAGTGTTTTATTATAAGACTACCACGTGGTCATGTTTGTCTGGGACAACGTGTTCACATGTTTGTAGCAGAACCAGCTCATGTTTTGGAGCTTGCTATCGTAGTTCATCTCCCGAGAATCCCGCAACGTCATCTCGTCGATTTGTGTTGCAAACTTTCTTTTTTCTTCCTAGACTCGATGAGTCTGGAATATCCTGACACCAACCAGATCTGAATCTCAGGCAGATATGATGGTTGGAACATTTTCCCAAGAACTATAATACTGATCCCTCGATAACTGGTAAAGTGGATGTCGTGGCCAGCACCACCCAGCCGAAGGACCTATTATTGTGGTATCTTGATTGAAGAAGTTGGCCACCTCCCCATAAGGATTTCGTAGGATTTACCTCCGTAACTGTTCTTTATGGATTCTATTGCTCCCGAAGTCCGACCTTTACTTGATGTTCTAGTTATCAAACCATATCTATGAATGGGTTACCCTAGCACATCAAGGAGAACATTAGAAGCGGAGTGCTAAATGTCTCCCGGTCGATCATCCAGATTTTATTTGCTTGGCCTCGCTAGGGTGAAGTCTGAGAAGGTGTTATCTTCCTTTGCGTCTGCATCATCCATCTTTAGCCATCATGGTAGTAAGTTGTGTTACCGGATCCTTGACACGGATGTTGGTAAAACCTTGATGAATATGGAAATGCTCAAGTTCTTGAGAGCACGCACAAGCGCTAGGTGTTATCATCGGCACTAACTGGGTTACTCTCAGTTTCCTCGGCAATGCTATGATCTTTTCAAACATAGAATTCACTCTCTGTTGTTGGGTTCTTCCCCAGTTACCAGAATCATTCCAGCATTTGCATTTTGTTCCCAGCTTGCACCACCAATGTGCCATTCTACCATGGGTCTCTTCCATTTCCGGTGATAAGCAAAATTCATCCATTACGTTGTCTTCAACAAGGTAATCCACATCATCCAAGTCCGAGTATGCCATTCTACCGACCCCCGCCAATCGATTGCTGTGACTTGCCTTAGGCTGATATAGAGAGTCTCAGTGATCTCTATATCAAAGGTAATTCTTTTTGCCACTTAAGATAATACCCTACGATCACCCTCCTCCAGGATGTTTCGTCGTGGTATCATGGCAATTCAACTCCTCGCTACGTTAACAATCGATTACCACCTTCCTAAGTGTGGAATTATTGTCTACCTAGCGAACCTTCGTCACCCGTTTCTTTCCACCCCTCTTGATGTGTATCTCGTGTCTCAACCCGAGAGATGGTTTTAAGTCTCATTCCGTGAGTTAGTCCTGAGTTGATCGACCTTCGAGAAGACCGATCCTTTTAGAGTTTTCCTTTCCTCTTCTTGTCATGATTAGCTGAAGATCTCAGAGCAAGACGACAAGACAAAGATGGTGTTCACATCAACGTTCAACTGAAGTGCACCCTGGATCGTGAAGATTGTACTAGTTTGCGTTTCCCCTTCATCCTACCCTACGCTTGAATCTCGAGACGAGATTCTTGTTTAGTGGGGGTGAGTTGTCACATCCCTAGCTTCTGGCATTGCTCTAGCCTAGCTTCATGTGTGCATCATGTCTATATTTTTGAAACTGAATTGAGGAATATTGGAAGCCTCAAAACCCTAAATAAAAGAGGGGCAAAAACCCTAGAAATCTTATTCATTGCTCCAAATGGCTCTTCTTAAATGTTTGATAATTTTTGGTAAGGGTTCTGGTCCCAACCAAAATATTGAACATTTTTAAGGATTTATTTTTGGGACTTTGAATTTAAATCATAGCTATTTGAATTGGACTTATATCTACTGTTAAATAAATATAGGTCCAATAATTCTGAAATATTTTTTGTGGAGCATTGTTTTAATTCTTTTAGCTCCTAAAAATATTGTCAGAAGCAAAATAAATTGAATTGGTTTCAAAACCAAATTCAAAACAAACCTGCAAAATAGAAAAACTGAAATAGTTAGAAAAGGGAGAGAGAGTCTTACCTGGCCCCTTACCTGGCTGGCCCAGTGGACAGCCCAGCCCACTGGCCTGGTGCCAGTCGTCCTCTACCTCTGCCAGTAGGCAGAGGAGGGAGACAGCGCACGCGCGCGCCGTGGCGCCACGCCACCTCCCTGCCTGCCTGCGTCCCTCGCCACCGCGACGCCCCGGGCCTTCTCTTCGGCGCCGCCTCGAACCCCTGGACCCCCTCACTCATCCCCTTCTCCTGCTCTCCCTCTCGCTCCGCACCTCGGGCCCGAACGGAGCCGCCGCCACCGACGCCGATTGCCGCAGCCACCGTGCACCCCTAGCCTTGCCGATGCACCCAGGAGCTCCGCCTCGACCCCCTCCTTCCTCCCCACCGACCCACGGCCCTAAGAAAGCCCTGCAACGCCGTCACCATCGCCGTTCCGTCGCCGGCCACCGAAGCTCCCCTCCGTCGATTCGCCGGACCCCGTGCCTCCCCTGCCTCGCCAGCAGCACCAGAAGAACCGCGGTGAGCCCTCGACCCGATTCCCCTCTCCCCGTTGCCCCACCTCCCTCTCTAGCTAGCCCCACCACTTTGCCCGAGAATCTCTCGCCGCCGGCCATGGCGTGGCCGTGGCCACAGCCACCCCAGCTCGTATCCAAGCCCACCGACGTGCTCACCGTGATCTCAGGAGTCCGTAGCACGCCCCAGCTCCTCCTGCCGTGCTCCCTAACCCCGACCCCGAGATTGCCCGAACTCCGGCAGCCGCAAAGGGGCTCGCCGCCGGCAGCTCCGGCCACCCCAGCTCCTCCCACTTGCACTACCAGACGCGCGCGAGTCTGGGCTTCGCGTGGGTGGTCTCCGCCGCCCGAATGGTCGCCGGAGCGGCGATCCCGAGCCCCTCCGCCGCGTTTGCTGTCGCCGGCGGCTAAACGCCGGCGCATTAGCCCCGGTTGACCAGGGGGTTTGACCTCCCCTGGGTCAATGACATGTGGGCCCGGCCCTGACTAATTCTAGTTTAGGATTAGTTTAAATTTAATCAACTATGTTAATTAATCCTGACACTGACCAGTGGGCCCGACCCCCCCTAACCTTTTAATTAAATTAAATTAACCCCGGTTAACCCCCCCTGTCACTGACGTGTGGACCCCACACGTCAGGTTTGACCTGGACCGCCCGTTGACCTGCTGAGGTTAGCATGAGGTCATGCTGACGCCATAATTCATTTTCTGGAATTATTTTAATTCTAAATAATCAGAAAATTCCAGAAAATGCCTAAAACTTCTAAAAATCATAGAAAATTAACCGTAACTCCAAATTAAATAATTTATATATGAAAAATTATCAGAAAAATTCAAGGAATCCATCTGTACCATTTTCATGCATGTTAGAACAACTTATAGATGCTGTTTAGCACAAATCAATTAAATGGCATTTGAATAATCACATATGGAGTTTAAATTTGAATCTTGTATTCAAACCAACTTCATTTAATCTGTTGCTAGTTGCATTAGCTCAAAACACATTCATTTTGCCATGTCATGATCATGCATCATATTGTGCATTGCATTGATTGTGTTCCTTTCTGTGTTGCCGGTATTTGTCCCCTCTCGATAGACGTGATACCGATGATGTGATCGTTGACACTGATGAAGACTCAATGTTATCTTCAGAAGTGCCAGGCAAGCAAAACCCCCTTGTTCATTCCGATACAATCCTACTCTCTTGCTCCTGCTCTCTTTTACTGCATTAGGACAACACCGATTCATCTGTTACTTGCTGCGGTAGCTGAACCCCTTTATCCTCTGCATGACCTGTCATTGCCACAGTAAATAGATG
This sequence comes from Triticum aestivum, assembly GCF_018294505.1. Taxonomy (NCBI): domain Eukaryota; kingdom Viridiplantae; phylum Streptophyta; class Magnoliopsida; order Poales; family Poaceae; genus Triticum; species Triticum aestivum. The sequence goes on from NC_057806.1 coordinate 240,830,470, forward strand.
AAACCCACTAGCATGAGTAGGAGTTGTTTGAGCCCTGATGTGCCTACTCATTCATGTTTGTTTGTCATGCCTGCTACTGCTTAGAGTTGAGTCAGGTCTGATTCATCGGGGATGAATCAGAGGCGTGTGAACATGTCCTACTGTGTGTGAGCTAAGTGTGTGAACACGATTTGGTAAAGGTAGCGGTGAGAGGCCATGTAGGAGTACATGGTGGGTTGTCTCATTGTAGCCGTCCTCAGGAACTGAGTTCTGTGTTTGTGATCCATGATTCAGCTACTACCATACATTGGGCCCTGAAATATGACCCCGCTCGACTTCTTATTCACCCTTGTCCTCTGTCCAGGAGTTGCAAGTAGTTTCTGGTGTTTGTAGTATGCTGGAGGCCGTGGACAGCGCTGACCGTAGGGGTGGGCTGTGATGCGGTAGGCACGTGGCACGGTGTACCGGGCGCCCGTTTGGTGTCTCGGGAACCCTGTTCACATCGTTTGGGGCTGTGAGCGAAACTCCGGCCGGATCTCCTCATGGATGGAACCCGAATAGGCGATAAACCTGGACTAGAGACTTGAGTGTTTAGGTAGGTCGTGGTCTACACCCACGTCGGCTTTCGCTTGAAGTCTGCCGAGCACATGTCGTGTGCAGACGCTAAGTGGTGGAAACATGTATGAAGAAGTACACCCCTGCAGGGTTAACCTAATCTATTCGAATAGCCGTGTCCACGGAAAAGGACTTCTGGGTTGCTTATATCAGTTCATAGACAAGTGAAAGTGGATACTCTAAAATACGCAAGATAAGCGTGAGTGCTATGGATGGCGTTCTCGTAGGGGAACGGGAGCGGATCCATAGTGGTGTATTGCTATGGTGAATATGTGGACTCGTGTGCGCCACCTCAAAAGAGTCGCTTGCAGTCGTAGTTTAGGATAGCCACCGAGTCAAAGCTGGCTTGCTGCAGTTAAACCCCACCATCCCCTTGTTGAAAATGATGCATATGTAGTTAGTTCTGATGTAAGTCTTGCTGGGTACATTTGTACTCACGTTTGCCTATTTTATGTTTTTGCAGAGAGACTTCAGTCTCACTAGTAGTTCCACGTGGACTTCGACGTTTAGCTTGTTACCTCAGCTACGATCTTGTGCCCTCGGCAGGATCTGGTAGATAGTCAGGCTTCTCAGCCTTTTTCATTTATAGATGTCTGTACTCAGACATGATAGCTTCCGCTTGTGCTTTGACTTGTATGCTCTGATTGTTGGGTCATGAGACCCATGTTTGTAATGTCTCGCTCCTCGGAGCCTATTGAATAAACTACTTGAGTCGTAGAGTCATTTTGTGATGCCATGTTGTATTGCACATATCGAGCATATTGTGTGTATGTTATTGAAATGCTTGGTATGTGTGGGATCTGACTATCTAGTTGTTTATCTTTAGTAGCCTCTCTTACCGGGAAATGTCTCCTAGTGTTACCGCTGAGCCATGGTAGCTTGCTACTGCTCTGGAACACTTAGGCTGGCCGGCATGTGTCCTTCTTTGTTCCTGTGTTTGTCCCTTCGGGGAAATGTCACGCTTTGAGTACCGGAGTCCTGTTAGCCCGCTACAGCCCGGTTTACCGGAGTCCTGCTAGCCCAGTGCTACAGCCCGGACCCACTTGCTGATGACCGACACGTTCGAAGCTGGGTCATGAATGCCTGTCCCTGTAAGTCTGTGCCACTTTGGGTTTACGACTAGCCATGTCAGCCCGGGCTCCTTATCATATGGATGCTAGCGACACTATCATATACGTGAGCCAAAAGGCGCAAACGGTCCCGGGCAAAGGTAAGGCGACACCCGTAGGGATACCGTGCGTGAGGCCGCAAAGTGATATGAGGTGTTACCGGCTAGATCGATGTGACATCGAGTCGGGGTCCTGACATTTGACTTACGTCCATTAATACCTAGAAAATGCACATAATCCCATAAATATGGTAAATGAGCACGGAAAAATGTCAAATTTTAACATGTTAATCGTTGGAAAAAAACTGAATGACAAACTAGGACGGATATTTGGATTCCCCTTCAATCTTGGGGATTTCCCTCTCAAAAGCATGGAACTTCCTCCGTGATGGTTCAATTTATGAAGGGGGTGCATGACGACATAAGCCAAACATTCTCAAATTTTTACAAGGGCATGGTGAGGTCATAAAATGACACCATGCTAGGCGTCATGTTTTTAAGCATTTATTTCATTTTTTCTATAGTTGAAAACCCAACAAACAAATATTTGTGGTTGACTATTGGCACACATTTCATCAAAATATCTGTCCGTTCCTTGTAAAGGGCAGGAGAGTTTACTAAATGGCACGAGCATGGTTTTCCAGACCGTTCTTGTGGACCCTTTCATGCACTGATTGTTTGAACTTGAATTATGTGCATTAATGCCTAGGAAATGCACATAATCCCCTAAATATGGCAAATGAACCCGGAAAAGTGCCAAATTTGAACACGGTGATTTACAGGTTGTATGTTAATCGTAAAAAAAACTCGTGGACAAAGGACAAAGGAAATTTGGACCCCCCTTTAATCTTGGCGATTTCCCCCTTGAAACCGTGAAACTTCCTCGGTGATGGTATGATTTATGAAAGGCGTGCATCACGACATAAGGAAAACATTCACCAATTTTTACCAGGGCGTGGTGAGGCCATACCATGGTACCACGCCATGAGTTATGTTTTCCAACCATCTGTTTTATTTTTCGTATAATTGTTAACCTAGTAAATGACGCATTTATGGTTGACTATTGCCACACATTTCCTTGAAATATCTGCCAATTCCTTGTAAAAGGCATGAGAATGTACTAAATAACACGAGCATGGTTTTCCAGACCGTTCTTGTGCATCTTTTCATGCACCGATTGTCCGAATTTGACTTTTGTCCATTAATGCCTAGAAAATACACATAACCCCATAAGTATGGCAAATGAGCACGGAAAAATGTCAAATTTTAACATGTTGCATTTGAGGCGGTATATTGATCGTTGGAAAAAAACTGAATGACAAACTAGGACGGATATTTGGATTCCCCTTCAATCTTGGGAATTTCAATCTCAAAATCATGGAACTTCCTCGGTGATGGTTCGATTTATGAAGGGTGTGCATGACAACATAAGCCAAAACTTCTCAAATTTTTACCAGGGCATGGTGAGGTCATAACATGGCACCATGCTAGGCGTCATGTTTTTAAGCATTTATTTCATTTTTTCTATAGTTGAAAACCCAACAAACAAACATTTGTGGTTGACTATTGCCACACATTTCATCGAAATATCTGTCCATTCCTTGTAAAGGGCATGAGAATTTACTAAATGGCACGAGCATGGTTTTCCAGACCGTTCTTGTGGACCCTTTCATACACTGATTGTGTGAACTTGAATTATGTGCATTAATGCCTAGGAAATGCACATAATCCCCTAAATATGGCAAATGAACCTGGAAAAGTGCCAAATTTGAACACGGTGATTTGCAGGTTGTATGTTCATCATAGAAAAAACCCGTGGACAAAGGACAAAGGAAATTTGGACCCCCCTTCTATCTTGGTGATTTCCCCCTCTAAACCATGAAACTTCCTCGGTGATGCTTCGATTTATGAAAGGCGTGCATCACTACATAAGGAAAACATTCACCAATTTTTACCAGGGTGTGGTGAAGCAATACCATGGCACCACGCCAAGCATCATGTTTTCCAACCATGTGTTTTATTTTTCGTATAGTTGTTAACCTAGTAAACAACACATTTATGGTTGACTATTGCCACACATTTCCTTGAAATATCTACCCATTCCTTATAAAAGGCATGAGAATGTACTAAATAACACGAACATTGTTTTCCAGACCATTCTTGTGCACCTTTTCATGCACCGATTGCTCAAATTTGACTTATGTCCATTAATGCCTAGAAAATGCACATAATCCCATAAATATGGTAAATGAGCAAGGTAAAATGTCAAATTTTAACATGTTGCATTTGAGGCGGTATGTTGATCGTTGGAAAAAACTGAATGACAAACTAGGACAGATAATTGGATTCCCCTTCATTCTCGGTGATTTCCCTCTCAAAAGCATGGAACTTCCTCGGTGATGGTTCGATTTATGAAGGGCGTGCATGACGACATAAGCCAAACCTTCACAAATTTTTACCAGGGCATGGTGAGGTCATAACAGGGCACCATGCTAGGCGTCATGTTTTTAAGCATTTATTTCATTTTTTTCTATAGTTGAAAACCCAACAAACAAACATTTGTGGTTGACTATTGCCACACATTTCATCAAAATATCTGTCCAATCCTTGTAAAGGGCATGAGAATTTACTAAATGGCACGAGCATGGTTTTCCAGACCGTTCTTGTGGACCCTTTCATGCACTGATTGTTTGAACTTGAATTATGTGCATTAATGCCTAGGAAATGCACATAATCCCCTAAATATGGGAAATGAACCCGGAAAAGTGCCAAATTTGAACACGGTGATTTGCAGGTTGTATGTTCGTCGTAGAAAAAACTCGTGGACAAAGGACAAAGGAAATTTGGATCCCCCTTCAATCCTGGTGATTTCCCCCTCAAAACCATGAAACTTCCTGGGTGATGGTTCGTTTTATGAAAGGCGTGCATGACGACATCTTTACCAGGGCACGGTGAGGCCATACCATGGCACCACACCAGGCATCATGTTTTCCAAGCATGTATTTCATTTTTGTATAGTTGTTAACCTAGTAAATGACGTGTTTATAGTTGACTATTGCCACACATTTCTTGAAATATTTGACATTTCCTTGTGAAAGGCATGAGAATGTACTAAATAGCACGCGCATGGTTTTCCAGACGATTATTGTGCACCTTTTCATGCACTGATTGTTCAAATTTGAATTATGTGCATAATTAATGCCTCGAAAATGCACTTAATCCCCTAAAATATGGTAAATGAGTTCAGAAAAATGTCAAATTTGAACATGCTGCATTTGAGGCGGTATGTTGTTCGTTGGAAAAAAACTGAATGGCAAACTAGCACGAAAATTTGGATTTCCCTTCAATCTTGGTGATTTCCCTCTCGAAAGCATTGAACTTCCTCAGTGATGGTTCAATTTATGAAGGGTGTGCATGATGACATAAATCAAACCTTCTCAGCTTTTAACCAGGGCACAGTGAGGCCATACCATGGCACCATGGTAGTTGTCATGTTTTCAAGCACATATTTCATTGTTCTATAGTTGATAACCCAGTAAATGATGCGTTTGTGGTTGACTATTGTCCCGCATTCCATTGAAATCTCTGCCCATTCCTTGCAAAAGGCTTGAGAAATTACTAAATACCACGAGTATGGTTTTTCCAGACCGTTCTTGTGCACCTTTTCAAGCACCAATTATTGAATTTGCATTATGTGCATTAATGCCTACAAAATGCACATAATCCCCTAAATATTGTAAATGAACCCGGAAAAGTGTCAAATTTGAACACGGTGATTAGCAAGGTTTATGTTCATCGTAGAAAAAACTCATGGATGAAGGACAAAGGAAATTTGGATTCCCATTCAATCTCGGTGATTTACTAACGCACATGATTCATCTCCGTCGCCTCTGCGAACCGTGTGCGTTCACTCACATATGCAAAAGGAAAAAAGAAAACCCTCGCCCACTTCATCCCCACTCACTCGCCGCGGACTCCTCTGCAACTCTGCACCCTAAGCTTGACCGCTGTTGGCGACGGACGTAGGTTGTGCTCCAGATGGCACGGGATTTCACCCCTACTGCTTTCTACCGCCTATCTGCACCGATATTCTAGACTCTGGTCGACTGGGGTTTTCTGCTGGATTGGGCCGAGGATTTTTCTCATGGAGAAGGTAATCAACTTAATTAGTGAAATATTCACTCATCTCTTGTCGCAGTCCGTCCGTCGCTGTTAATCAACCGGTGGAAATCACCGTGGAATCATTTTTGTTCTAGCTGATTCGTGGGTGTTCATTCATGTGTCTACAATGCGAGCACAAATCGGGCAATTGTGGTTGTGGCCAGTCGAAAACGAAGTTCTATCTCACCATTCTGGATGACTTCAGGGAGCGCTTGGTATGTTCAATATCAACCTACCACGGTCAGCATGGCCTAAATTTGTGAACATATACCATCTGTTGCTACATTATCTATATATTTGCATCAAATCTTTGTTACATTATCTATTTTTAATTCTATATTTTGGTACTTTGCTTTCATCTATATATTGATCTGTTCTATTAGTTACTCCCATATTTGCATCTTGCTCTGTTATTTCAATATATCTAATTTACGATCTTAACTTTCATTTCAAGCAGTACATCCCTTGCTTTGCAAGAACATGAGTAGAAGGAAATTTTGGGCTTTACTTTGCTGGTGACTCCCAGGATGTCATATTGATAACGCAGCATGGATTTATAATGACGGTTAGCATAAAACTTAATAAAGATGGTCACTCCTATTTTAATGCGGACATTTGGAGAAAAATGTCTAAGTGTTATGAACTGAAAGCTGGCAATAAAATTCTAGTGCGTGCACCACAGCCTGGTCTAGTTAACATGGATGTTTACTCCCGACGTCATCAGCCAATGAAAGTCTGATCGAGGTTAGTTTCCTTTCAACTTTCTCCATGTTGTCATATTACTATTTAAGAAACCAACTGATCATTATTTATGCAACCAATTGTGATATCATATTCTGACTCCGTTCCTAGGCAGTAACAAATCATATTTACCAATTTATGCGCACTATATATATTCTTCTGCCATGTTCTGAATAAATAATACCTTTCCACCTTTTAAGAAGGATAGGTTGGATGCATAGTGAACGACTGTATGTACTAAGCGTACCAAATTTCACTGGAAGGACTTGAAGCATGTCATAAACTTTGTTGATAATCCGACAGAGATAGCACAACATATTAACGCCGAATTTTGGATCGGATTAAACCTATGGTGCACACACTGAACAAGACCAATTGTGTGCACAAAACGCTGGTAAAAAGTCTTATTTGAATGTTGATGCTCATAAACTATATATATCTTCAACGATATGTTACAATTGTTTTTTATTCTACATGTCAACAGAAATTGCCCCCTGTAGCAGTTCCTGGATTGATTTACCGGAGTGGTCGAATTACACTTGTGCCTGCTAATAACGCGAAAGTGATTGCAAGGTACTGCATTTCCCGCAGAAATGGAACCATTCAAATTAACAAGTTCTCGCTTCTCGTGGCAATGCATCCATATTGGAAAATTGGAGACACTGTTCTACTCATGCTTTACCAAGGCACAGGAGGGCTCTTCATTTTCATTGACGAGATTCTGACTCACCGTGAACAAGATGCTTCCAGTGGATAGTTGTGGTTGTTGGCCCTCAGCCTCTTAAAATGTGCTAGTTGTTACTATATATGTTAAGTATGTAGATATGGACCATATGGTTGTTGGCCCTTAGCCTCTTAAAATGTGATAGTTGTTACTATGTTAAGTATGTAGATATGGACCATATGGCTGTCAAAGCCGTGTTATGAAGATCCTCCTTTTGTCGAATAGTATAACCACTATATATATGGTACTCAAATGATGTTACCCAAGTTCATAAATTTTCATGTAAAGTATTAGTATCATACACAGTTCATTGAGTTTAAGCCTATGCCCGATGTCCAGAAGGCATTTGCATATTAACTGTCAATATTGCAAATTCACACACATGGTAACATAAGGAATCGTATGTGTAACATACGAATCATCGCACACGAGTACTCGCAGACGCATCATGTGCGATAATCCTAGCCACTGCAAGCAACTAGTTTGCATTTTTCAAAGTTTTTTGTACACACAGAATCGCACACGAAGTAACTGTATTGACCGTCTATGTTGTAATTTCTCATTGTAAATAGTTCATTTGAGTCTGCTGTTTGCCACGTATCACACACATCTTGTTTACACGACTCATTTGTGTTCTTTTGGCTCATCGCAAATAGTTCATCCATGTGAACTGTATGCCGCATATCACACACATCTTGTTAAGTTGACCCCTTTATGTTGTGTTCCCTAATCGAAAACAGTTCGCCCGAGTGAACCATATGACGTATATCGCACACATATTGATATGGCTACCCGTTTCTTTTTTTCTACCTCATCGCAAATAGTTCGAATGGATTAACCGTGTGTCCTGCATCACACACACATTGATATGGCTGCCCGTTTATGTTGTTCTACCTCATCGCAAATAGTTTGAATGGATTAACCATGTGCCTTGCATCACACAAGCAACTAAAATCTGAACCGTGTTTGATGGCTCCGCCATCGCAAACGTCTTGCACCTTTTTTGATGGGTTTACTACACCACCTTTCGCGATTATTGCATCGTACACAGTTTCGGCAAAGGGTCTCTGATAGTAGTGTCGTGTTAGTAGTATCCTGCAGTAGTGCTTCCTCTTCCCTTTTCCCCTCTCCGGAAATAAGGAAAGGGGGAGGCCGAAGTGGGAGGACCCCAAGTAGGCTTCCTCCTACTTGGGGCGCCCCATGGTTGCCTCTCCTCCCCTCCCACCTATATATATCTGGGGAGGGGGCACCTAGAACACACAACAACAATCGTTAGCCGTGTGCGGCGCCCCCTCCACAGTTCACACCCCAGCCATAATTTTGCGGTGCTTAGGCAAAGCCCAGCGAGAATCACTTCACCATCATTTTCACCATGCCATCATGCTGACGGAACTTATCTACTTCATCGACACCTTGCTGGATCAAGAAGGCGAGGGACGTCATCGCGTTGAACGTGTGCAGAACTCGGAGGTCCCATATGTTCGGTGCTTGATCGGTCAGAGCTAGAAGAAGTTCGACTACATCAACCGCGTTGTCAAACACTTCCTCTTTCGGTCTACGAGGGTACATAGACACACTCTACCCTCTCGTTGCTATGCACCTCCTAGATAGATCTTGCGTGAGCGTAGGAATTTTTTTGAAATTACATGCTACGTTTCCCAACACAATCTTTGTACCGGAACCTTAGATTGGTGCTTGTGGGTGACTAGTATAGTGTTGATCACATCTTGTAGTTGATTACTATATGGTTTATTTGGTGGAAGATTATATGTTCAGATCCATTATGCTATTCAATACCCCTCTGATCTTGAGCATGATTATCATTAGTGAGTAGTGATATGTCTCCAACGTATCTATAATTTATCAAGTATTCATGCTATTATATTATTTGTTTTGGATGTTTATGGGCTTTACTAAACACTTTTATATTATTTTTGGGACTAACCTATTAACCGGAGGCCCAGCCCAAATTGTTGCTTTCTTGCCTATTTCAGTGTTTCGAAGAAAAGGAATATCAAACGGAGTCCAAACAGAGTGAAACCTTCGGGAGAGTTATTTTTGGAACGGAAGCAATCCAGGAGACTTGGAGTAGACGTCAGGGAAGCTTTGAGGAAGCCACGGGGCAGGGAGAGGCGCCCCCACCCTCATGGGGCCCTTGTGGCTCCCATGACCGACTTCTTTCGCCTATATATGTCCATATACCCTAAAAACATCAGAGAACAGAATAGATCGGGAGTTCCACCGCCGCAAGCCTCTGTAGCCACCAAAAACTAATCGGGACCCTGTTCTGGCACCCTGCCGGAGGGGGGATCCCTCATCGGTGGCCATCTTCATCATCCCGGCGCTCTCCATGACGAGGAGGGAGTAGTTCACCCTCGGGGCTGAGGGTATGTACCAGTAGCTATGTGTTTTATCTCTCTCTCTCTCTCTCTCTCGTGTTCTTGAGATGGTACGATCTTGATGTATCGTGAGCTTTGCTATTATAGTTGGATCTTATGATGTTTCTCCCCCTCTACTCTCTTGTAATGGGTTGAGTTTTCCCTTTGAAGTTATCTTATCGGATTGAGTCTTTAAGGATATGAGAACACTTGATGTATGTCTTGCATGTGCTTATCTATGGTGACAATGGGATATCACGTGATCCACTTGATGTATGTTTTCGTGATCAACTTGCGAGTTCTGTGACCTCATGAACTTATGCATATGGGTTGGCACACGTTTTCATCTTGACTCTCTGGTAGAAACTTTGGGGCACTCTTTGAAGTTCTTTGTGTTGGTTGAATAGATGAATCTCAGATTGTGTGATGCATATCGTATAATCATACCCATGGATACTTGAGGTGACATTGGAGTATCTAGGTGACATTAGGGTTTTGGTTGATTTGCATCTTAAGGTGTTATTTTACTACAAACTCTAGGGCTATTTTTGACACTTATAGGAATAGCCCAACGGATTGATCGGAAAGAATAACTTTGAGGTGGTTTTGTACCCTACAATAATCTCTTTGTTTGTTCTCTGCTATTAGAGACTTTGGAGTGACTCTTTGTTGCATGTTGAGGGATAGTTATATGATCCAATTATGTTATTATTGCTGAGAGAACTTGCACTAGTGAAAGTATGTACCCTAGGCCTTGTTTCCTAGCATTACAATACCGTTTACGCTCACTTTTATCATTAGTTACCTTGCTGTTTTTATATTTTCAGATTACAAATACTCATATCTATCATCCATATTGCACTTGTATCACCATCTCTTCGCTGAACTAGTGCACCTATACAATTTACCATTGTATTGGGTGTGTTGGGGACACAAGAGACTCTTTGTTATTTGGTTGCAGGGTTGTTTGAGAGAGACCATCTTCAACTTACGCCTCCCACGGATTGATAAACCTTAGGTCATCCACTTGAGGGAAATTTGCTACTGTCCTACAAACCTCTGCACTTGGAGGCCCAACAACGTCTACAGGAAGAAGGTTGCGTAGTAGACATCAAGTAGTTAATTTTGTTCTTGAGGTCACGGGAGGAATCTTGTTGCAAGTAATCATGTGAGCTTGATATGTGTTCGATATTTTGATGGTATGTATGTTGTGATTCCCTTATTGGTGTCATGTGAACGTCGACTACATGGCACTTCACCATATTTGGGCCTAAGGGAATGCATTGTGGAGTAGTTACTAGATGATGGGTTGCGAGAGTGAAAGAAGCTTAAACCCTAGTTTATGCGCTAATTCGTAAGGCACTGATTTGGATCCAAAAGTTTAATGATATGTTAGATTTTATCTTAATACTTTTCTCGTAGTTGTCGATCCTTGCGAGGGGGTTAATCACAAGTAGGAAGTTTGTTCAAGTAAGAACAGCACCAAAGCACAGGTCCACCCACATATCAAATTATCAAAGTAGCGAACACGAATCAAACCGACATGATGAAAGTGACTAGATGAAATTCCCGTTTACCCTCAAGAACGCTTGATTATCATAAGAGATCGTTTGGGCATGTCCTTTGCCACAAAAGTATTGGGCTACCTTGATGCATATTATTTGTCTTTATCGTTACTTGCTCGTTACAAATTATCTTGCTATCAAACTACTCGTTACTTATAATTTCAGTGCTTTGCAGAGAATACCATGTTGAAAAGCACTTGTCATTTCCCTCTGCTCCTCGTTGGGTTCGACACTCTTACTTATTGAAAGGACTACGATTGATCCCCTATACTTGTGGGTCACCACTGGCCGTGTACCTCTGCCACCGCGACCAACCTCCCTGCGTCGCCACCCACGTACCTCTGCCGCTGAGATCCACCTCCCCGCACCGCCGCCCACACCGTCGCATGCGCACCTCCGCCACCGTGAATGACCTCCCCTTGCCCTCACCTGCGCACCACCGCTGCCATGAACCACCTCCCCCCAAGCCTACCTGCCACTGCTGCCATGCGCCGCTGTTGGCTGCCACCATGCTAACGGCATCCCGCCATCACCGGACCACCACCACTCTTTGGATCAAGGCTGATCCTCCCCCTAGATCGCGGTCGAGCGCCTTCCCTCCCTGTGTTCTGCTTCGAACCCTACCAAGGTCAGCCGTCATCCTCCACCACACCCTAGTCCCCCACTCCACGTAGTACGACCTCAGACGCCTGGACCATTCAACTCCTTCCTCGAGTATGTCAGCGACAGATGCATGCAACCCTGGCTATAGATAAGGTGTGATCCGCTCTCATCTTCTCTCATGGGGCGCGCAACTCCCGGAGCACCTCGGGGCGCCCGTGTTCCGGCTGCTCATCTTGTCTGGTTGTCAAAAATGTTTCAGAAAAGTTGATCTTTTTGCTCCCTGTATTGTTCAAACCTTGGCGATAAGTTTGCGATCTGCTACCTGTAATTTCACCAAAAAATGTTTGCATATGTTCGGATGAGAGGTTGCATGTAAAAAAGGATATTTGGGTCTAGAAATTCACACTAGTTTCACCCTCACTTGTGTTTCTGATTTGGTTTATGTGAGAAAACAAATATGTGTTGTAGAAGTTCAGTTATTAATACCGCAAAAGTTCATGAATTACTAGCATGTATTTTGACATTTCGCAACACCAACAGTGGGAATTTCATGAAGAAAAAACCTCTAGAAGTTCTAGTATAAAAACTTATGAACCTCCCAACACCGATGGGTTGCATATGTGCATTCTTGCGTCTCAATTTTTGCTTTTCAAAAGCACGAAAATTTCATGTTTAAGAAAGTTCCAAGTTCAGAGGTACCACATACATAAGAATTTCATCCAAAAAAAGAACCTCCTAGGCCATTTCACCGAGAACAAAAAAAGCATAAAAGTGTCACACAAAAAATAACAAAGTTCACAAAAAATATAGCATATTAAATTCTTAGAGAGTAGAAAATTCTTAATTTTGTGTTGTATGTTCAACTATTTCTTAAAAATGGACTTTCCCTGTTTCTACGAAGTTTAGATATAGAAAACAGAGCAATTCAACTTTTTTAAATGGATTCCCCTCTTTTCTACAAAAACCTAGAGGTTAAAAATTAAATAACAAAAGAAGTTCAAATGTTTGTTTAAAAAGGAACGTCAAATGAAAAAATAAAGTACATCAAAAAGAATATAAAAAATAGGTTTTACCATTTCTAAAAAACTAGAAGTTCGAATTTTAAAAATTGATAAGGTCAATGTTTGTTACTCAACCAAAAAAGGTAATGAGAAAAAACAGAGCTGTTAATCTTTTATATAGGAAAACATGGTCTCACTGTTTCTCAAAAAACAGAGTTGTTAATCTTGGAAGCAGCCGGAGGACGGAGGACCATACCTCTTGGCCATCACCCACCAGGCCCTGACGCCTTTCTTGAGGAGCAGCGTAGTGCTCGACAATGGCCGTGAAGAGCTAAGTGTTGACTCTGTGCAGATATCTATATGGGGGCGCATATCGTGTGTTTGCTAAAATGCCTCCACGAACAAGAATACTACTTCCTTCAGTTTTGAGTACGTGTGGTCCTCTATTTTTATTCTCCCAAGAAATTCTTGGAGTGCTCTATTTGCAACATATTTCCTTGGTTCACTACTTCTCCTTGTTTCTTGTAGTGGGGTGTCCACTTATGAGGTTCCATGAAAACAATTGTGGCCGACAATAGAACGCAAAAGTGCTTATACGTAGAACACAAAAAAAGGTTCTAAAATACAAATGATAGAAGTTCATGTATATGAAGGTTGATGCTTCGCGTGTTGCGTGTATACACGGGAGCACACAATAAAATCATGTTGTGCCATCATTCAGTAGCAGTTCAACAAGAAAACCTGCAGCAGTTCTCTTAGTATAAATCCATCACAAAAAATCAAGTTATGCTACTTGATGTTGACAACAACAAAAAACACCATTTTTGCGGCCAAATTATGCAAAAAATTACACTGGAATATTGTGCGCTCAAAAAGTGTTAGTGGTATCCATAAGAGCGCAATATTTTTTCTAGCTCACTTTCCCATTTTTGTATATATAAGAATGCTTAAAAGTTGAGTCGGACGGGGACATATCGTCGAGAAGTTCATGTATAAATGGACTTGTTAACTCTGGAAGTTCAAAATTAATAAAATGGAGAGGTCAAAGAAAATGACAAACAGAAAAGTTCAAACAATTCCCATGGATTTCGATGGTTCTTTCTAATTTATAAAGAAAACCAGAAGTTCAAATTAAAATAGATGAGTAGTTTGATGTTTATTACAAACCTATAACTTTTTCCATTACTAAAAGAAATGAAACGAAGAAGTTCAAGCTTAAAAAATGGAGCAATTTGATATTATATTTGAAAACTCCGATTTTATTACTAAAGAAAAAAACCAATAAGTTCAATTCAAAATAACAAAGTAGTTCAATTGGAAAAAGCATAGCACTTTGATATTTATCTAAAAACTCAGATTTTTTCGATTACTAAAGAATAAAACCAATAAGTTCAATTGAAAATAACAAAGAAGTTCGACGTTTATAATAGAACTCCAGTTTTCACATTTCTAAAGAATACACAAAGAAGTTCAAATAAAAAAGTTAGAGAGGTCCAATGTCTATAAAAAACTCAGACTTTTTCCGTTACTAAAGCGAAATAGAGAGAAGTTCATGTACTGTATGGTGTGCATTTTGTATGAGAAAAAAGGAATAAAAGGCAAAGTCCAAAAATTTTGTTGCTGGAAGTTCAAGTGCTCAGCCTCGGAAAGTTAAAAAATTATTGTGAGAGAGGTTGAAAAAAACTATGTGTCAAAAGTTCAAGGTGAAAATAGCAGGAAGTTCAACTACTACACGAAATGTGTTTCACATAAGAATACAAGATTAGAAAACTAAAAGCTTAAAAGGTTTGTTGCAAGAAGTTCACGTGCTCCTCCTTGCATAGGTCAAAATTCATGTGCGAGACGGCTGTCGTTCATTTACATGTTGAAAAGAGGAGGGGAAACAATGTTGGTTTGGCCCTTTTGAAAACTGCTCTCAAATGGCAACGAATTTGTAACACATGTCTACATGAAAATCTTGCTGCTATCCATAAGCTTTCCAACAGTATATTACGTGATACATTTCAATGAACGGTTTAAAAAATTTACGTATATCGTTTAAAACATGTTTATATGTATTCAAAAAACTCTTTTGAACCATCGCGAGTATGAAAAATCGATCAACATGGGGAAGTTGCGTGTTTTCAACAGTTTTCCATCGGTGTATTATTTGCTCAATTTTTGTAAGTCGTTTGGGTGTTATGGGAAAAAAAGCAGGTATTTAGAGAAAACTTTATACATGAATCAGGATGAAGGCAGAAATTATGATTTCTCCATTTTTTAAATTACTTAAAAATGGCAGGTAATGAGAGAAAACTTTATATATGAATCTTTTTTTTGCATTTTCAATAGCTTTCAACGCGATTTTTATAAGCTATTGAAAATTCAAAAAACTTTGTACATGACAAAGCTATAAAAAACTCAGACTAGCTTGATAGCTATTATTATAAGAGAACTCGGCATATGGAAGAGATTCCTCCCATTTCTTGCCGAATGATATTACACAAGCTCGAAGCATGTCTTCGAGAACTTGGTTGACATGCTCAACTGTCCTTGTGACTGAGGATGAAACGCAGTACTGAACAACAGATGAGTCCCCATAGCTTCTTGGAAACTTTCCCAGAATCTTGAAGTGAATAAGCTGCCACGGTCTGAACTGATAACCAGTGGAATACCGTGAAGTGAAACAATTCTGGCCATGTAGAGAGTAGCAAGCTGACTAGCGGTGATTGTCTCTTTGACCGCCAGAAAATGTGCAACTTTAGAAAGTCGGTCAATGACGACAAGAATAGCATCATTACCTTTCTGCGACTTGGGAAATCCAGTGACGAAGTCCATCTCAACATGGTCCCATTTCCATTCAGGAATAGAGATAGGTTGCAGAGTTCCAGCAGGCCTCTGATGCTCTGCTTTGATACGGCGACATACGTCACACTTAGCAACATAACGAGCAATGTCCTGCTTCATATTAGACCACCAGAATCTTTAACGAATATCCTAGTACATCTTTGTACTACCAGGATGTATGGACAGAGGCATATCATGAGCTTCTTGCATAACCCTTTTAGTCTTATCCAGGTTTTTCTTCGAACATGGTACCACTAGGCGGCCTTTAAAATACAAGGCGCCATCGTCGGCGATAGTGAAAAATGAGGGCTTTCCTTCTGCTAGATGGCGTTTAATCTTATGGACTTCAGAGTCATAACCTTGTATAGTCTTTTACCAGCTACGAGATCTGGTACGACAGTCAGGGTATTTAGAGAACCCTTAGTAATAACAAGAAGATTCATCTTGCGGAATTCCGGGGGAGGGGGAGCGAGTGCTCCAGGAGGAACAATATGGAGGTTCAGCTTTCTAAATTCTTCGACAAGCGAGGGCTGAACTTTATGAACCTGGAGGTGGTTGCAGTAAGACTTGCGGCTCAAGGCATCAGCCATTACATTAGCCTTGCCGGGGGTATAGGATATACCCACGTCAATGTCTGCAACTGTCTCCATCCATCTCTGCTGACGGAGGTTTAGATCTGGCTGAGTAAACAGATACTTCAGACTTTGATGGTGAGTGAAGATCTCACAACGATTACCCAGAAGGTAATGTCGCCACTGCTTCAGTGCATGAATGACAGCAGCAAGCTCGAGGTCGTTAACTGGGTAGTTTTCTTCGTGAGGGCGCAGTTGACGAGAGGCATAAGCAATCACTCTGCGCTCCTGCATTAGGACACAGCCTAATCCTTGACGGGAAGCGTCGAAGTAAATGACGAAGTCCTTCTTAGTATCAGGTGGTGCAAGCACGGGGGCAGAAGTCAACTTGTCTTTGAGCGCCTGGAAACTTTCCTGACACTTGTCTGTCCGGTCAAACTTCACACCCTTATGCAAGAGATTAGTCAGGGGCCTGGCAATCTTGGAGAAGTTCTCGACGAATCGACGGCAATAGCTGGCGAGACCGAGGAAACTTCGGACTTGCTTCACATTCTTCGGAGGAGTCCAATCGAGAATGGCCTGAACTCGTTCAGGGTTGACGGCAATACCATCCTTGGAGATGACATGCCCAAGATAGGTTACTTCGGGGAGCCAGAATTCACACTTGGAATACTTAGCATACAGCTGATGCTCCCGAAGCTTTTCCAGCAAAAGACAAAGATGTTCAGCATGTTGTTTCTTGTTCTTGGAAAATACAAGGATATCATCCAAATAAACCACGACGAACTTGTCGAGGTAATACATGAATATATAGTTCATCAGACAAGAGAAGGTGGCTGGAGCATTCGTTAAGCCGAATGACATGACGGTGTACTCGTACGATCCATACCGAGTCACGAAGGCAGTTTTTGGGATGTCCTCTTCACGAACACGGATCTGGTGGTAACCCAACCTCAAGTCGAGTTTGGAGAACACTGATGAGCCAGCCAGTTGATCATAAAGATCATTGATCCGAGGAAGAGGGTATTTATTCTGAATGGTAGCTTGGTTTATAGGACAATAGTCTAGGACTAATCAGTTTGTCTCATCCTTCTTCTTAACAAAGAGAGAAGGTGCTCCCCAAGGAGAGCAACTTGGGCGAATGAAACCTTTGACAAGAGATTTGTCGATTTCCTCCTTAAGTTCAATGAGCTCAAGCAGCGGCATCTTGTAGGGTCGTTTAGCTATAGGGGTGGTGTCGGGTTTCAAGTCGATGATGAATTCGACAGCTCTAGCAGGGGGAATCCCTGGAAGTTCTTCTGGGAAGACATCTTGGAATTCACGAACGATGGGAATGTTTTCAATGCCCTCAAGTGGTGCAGCGTTCAATGCATTCAAGGCATAAAGCCATGCCTCGGCGTTTTGCACCAGATGAGCTTGGTAAGTAACTATTTCGTCTGAAGGGTGTAGCAGATGGACGGTCTTAGTGGCGCAAACTATAGAAGCAGTATGCGCTTTTAACCAATTCATTCCTAGAATGAGATCAATGCTACAAGACTTCAGTATGATGGGAGAGACAAGGAATTCCAGTCCTTCGATTTCTACAGGGACGTCGTTGCAAATCATGGAGGTTCGACATTGGCCCGCAGGGGTGTGTACTAATAGTGAAGCATTCATGTCCTCACATTTAATGCTATGCAATCATGCAAAACCTTCTAACATGAATGAATGCGATGCACCTGTATCAAATAAAACGGATGCTGGTACTGAATTTACGAGGAGGGTACCCATCACAGTAGCAGGCTGGTCTTGAGCTTCGCTCAGATCAACGTGGTTGGCATGAACACGACCATAAGACTTGGCATTGTTGCTGCGGGGCTGGTTGCTTCCACGGCCAGTTGCTGGAAGGGCCAGTTGATTCTGGTTCTGGTTGCATTCCCTAGCATGATGCCCTGGTTGTCCACACCTAAAGCACAACCCATTATTGGGAGTGGGAACAGGAGCTTGTGGTGGTGGAGCTGGGAGTCTTGGCTGCCTAGTCGGAGGAGCAGGCAGACGAGGTGCAGCATAGGTCTGCCTTGGGGTAGGTGCATCCGGCTGGTACATGCTATTGGGAATCCATATCTTGCGCTTCTGCGAGGACGGGCCCGAAGATGAGCCCGTGTCACGGTTGCGCCTGTGAGAGCTCTGGTATTCCTGCAGACCAGTTTCGACATTGATGGCCTTGTTCACCAGAGTGGCGAAATCAGCAAAGTCATGCACTAGAAGTGCGAGCTTGATGTCAGCTTGAAGGCCATCACGGAACTTCTCCTGTCTGCGTGCATCAGTTGCAATGTCCTCTTCAGCATAGCGGGACAAGTCAAGAAACTCCCGCTGATAAGCTTCAACAGTCTTGTTGCCTTGGGTGAGGTTGCGAAACTCACACTTCTTACGGTCAAGAAACTTTATATATGAATCTTTTTTTTGCATTTTCAATAGCTTTCAACGCGATTTTTATAAGCTATTGAAAATTGAAAAAACTTTGTACATGACAAAGCTATAAAAAACTCAGATTTAGGAGAAACATTATCTACCAAAAAGTTTCGCATTTCTTCAAGCTTTACAACACCATATCATTTGCTGCATTCTGACGTATGGTTAAAACATTAACTCGAAAATACCAACTCTGTTGAACTTGGACCATCAAAATTACCAACTCGGTTGAACTTGGAAAGTTTTATAAATTACTCTTAAACCATTTAAAATTAGAAAATACTTTGTACATGACAAAGAAGCGCATTTTCATAAGCTTTCCAACGCGATATCATTTGCCTCAAATGGATTGGCCGTTTAGAAATGGCATCAGAAATACAAACTCGGTTGTTCGATTTGCGAATTTCTATGATTTTTCAAATTACTCTTTAACCATGGGGAATTACAAAAAACTTTCTACATGTGGAAGGAGCGGATTTGCACCAGCTTTCCAATGTCATATTATTTGCCTCATTCCGATACACGGTTTAAAAATGGGATCGAAAATACGATTCACGTTTTTTGTATGAAGAAAAAATGGTTTTGAAAACTGCTCTTAAACCGCTTAGATTTTACCAAAAATTTAACTTGGGTCATGATACTCGTGTCCATAGCTTTCCAAAGGTATATCGCAAGCCCCAATTGAGCAATGTTTGCAGAAGTTCAACCTAGCACTGGGGGAAGTTCAACTACTACCGCTGGGACAGGTCAGGTAGTTATCAGAATAATATTTTGATCCCATGATCAGAATAGTGTTTATGTATACACACACACACCACACACACACACGCACATATATATATATATATATATATATATATATATATATATATATATATATATATATATATATA